>NC_069501.1:694165682-694465682 GCF_027579735.1 Bombina bombina
TGTAATCTATTATTCAAAAGCATGACATATCTCCTCTTTCATGCTGTTGTTTCGGTTGAGGCTCCTGGACCCTAGTATTAAAAAGGCCTGAGGATAAATAAGTGTAACGGGTGTCTAATCAATGTTTTTTTATATTTCACGGTTGCAAATAATGATCTGTGGGTTTCTAAAATCAATGCCTTTCCTGTAATCTATTATTCAAAAGGATGACATATCTCCTCTTTTATGCTGTTGTTTCGTTTGAGGCTCCGGGACCCTCGTATTAAAAAGGCCTGAAGATAAATAAGTGTAACGGGTGTCTAATGAATGTTTTTTTTCTATTTCATGGGTCATATAAATGATCTCTGGGATTCTAAAATCAATGCCTTTCCTGTAATCTATTATTCAAAAGGATGACATATCTCCTCTTTCATGCTGTTGTTTCGTTTGAGGCTCCAGGACCCTCGTATTAAAAAGGCCTGAGGATAAATAAGTGTAACGGGTGTGTAATCAATGTTTTTTTCTATTTCACGGTTGCAAATAATGATCTGTGGGTTTCTAAAATCAATGCCTTTACTGTAATCTTTTATTCAAAAGGATGACATATCTCCTCTTTCATGCTGTTGTATCAGTTGAGGCTCCGGGACCCTCGTATTAAAAAGGCCTGAGGATAAATAAGTGTAACGGGTGTGTAATCAATGTTTTTTTCTATTTCACGGTTGCAAATAATGATCTGTGGGTTTCTAAAATCAATGCCTTTACTGTAATCTTTTATTAAAAAGAATAACATATCTCCTCTTTCATGCTGTTGTTTCGGTTGAGGCTCCGGGACCCTCGTATTAAAAAGGCCTGAGCATAAATAAGTGTAACGGGTGTCTAATCAATGTTTTTTTCTATTTCACGGTTGCAAATAATGATCTGTGAGTTTCTAAAATCAAAGCCTTTACTGTAATCTTTTATTCAAAAGGATGACATATCTCCTCTTTCATGCTGTTGTTTCGGTTGAGGCTCCGGGACCCTCGTATTAAAAAGGCCTGAGCATAAATAAGTGTAACGGGTGTCTAATCAATGTTTTTTTCTAATATCACGGTTGCAAATAATGATCTGTGGGTTTCTAAAATCAATGCCTTTCCTGTAATCTATTATTCAAAAGGATGACATATCTCCTCTTTCATGCTGTTGTTTCGTTTGAGGCTCCGGGACCCTCGTATTAAAAAGGCCTGAAGATAAATAAGTGTAAAGGTATCTAATGAATGTTTTTTTTTATTTCCCGGGTCATATAAATGATCTCTGGGATTCTAAAATCAATGCCTTTCCTGTAATCTATTATTCAAAAGCATGACATATCTCCTCTTTCATGCTGTTGTTTCGGTTGAGGCTCCGGGACCCTCGTATTAAAAAGGCCTGAGGATAAATAAGTGTAACGGGTGTCTAATCAATGTTTTTTTATATTTCACGGTTGCAAATAATGATCTGTGGGTTTCTAAAATCAATGCCTTTCCTGTAATCTATTATTCAAAAGGATGACATATCTTCTCTTTCATGCTGTTTCGGTTGAGGCTCCGGGACCCTCGTATTAAAAAGGCCTGAGGATAAATAAGTGTAACGGGTATCTAATGAATGTTTTTTTTTTATTTCCCGGGTCATATAAATGATCTCTGGGATTCTAAAATCAATGCCTTTCCTGTAATCTATTATTCAAAAGCATGACATATTTCCTCTTTCATGCTGTTGTTTCGGTTGAGGCTCCGGGACCCTCGTATTAAAAAGGCCTGAGGATAAATAAGTGTAACGGGTGTCTAATCAATGTTTTTTTATATTTCACGGTTGCAAATAATGATCTCTGGGATTCTAAAATCAATGCCTTTCCTGTAATCTATTATTCAAAAGCATGACATATCTCCTCTTTCATGCTGTTGTTTCGGTTGAGGCTCCGGGACCCTCGTATTAAAAAGGCCTGAGCATAAATAAGTGTAACGTGTGTCTAATCAATGTTTTTTTCTAATTTCACGGTTGCAAATAATGATCTGTGGGTTTCTAAAATCAATGCCTTTCCTGTAATCTATTATTCAAAAGGATGACATATCTCCTCTTTCATGCTGTTGTTTCGTTTGAGGCTCCGGGACCCTCGTATTAAAAAGGCCTGAGGATAAATAAGTGTAACAGGTATCTAATGAATGTTTTTTTTTTATTTCCCGGGTCATATAAATGATCTCTGGGATTCTAAAATCAATGCCTTTCCTGTAATCTATTATTCAAAAGCATGACATATCTCCTCTTTCATGCTGTTGTTTCGGTTGAGGCTCCTGGACCCTAGTATTAAAAAGGCCTGAGGATAAATAAGTGTAACGGGTGTCTAATCAATGTTTTTTTATATTTCACGGTTGCAAATAATGATCTGTGGGTTTCTAAAATCAATGCCTTTCCTGTAATCTATTATTCAAAAGGATGATATATCTCCTCTTTTATGCTGTTGTTTCGTTTGAGGCTCCGGGACCCTCGTATTAAAAAGGCCTGAAGATAAATAAGTGTAACGGGTGTCTAATGAATGTTTTTTTCTATTTCATGGGTCATATAAATGATCTCTGGGATTCTAAAATCAATGCCTTTCCTGTAATCTATTATTCAAAAGGATGACATATCTCCTCTTTCATGCTGTTGTTTCGTTTGAGGCTCCGGGACCTTCGTATTAAAAAGGCCTGAGGATAAATAAGTTTAACGGGTGTGTAATCAATGTTTTTTTCTATTTCACGGTTGCAAATAATGATCTGTGGGTTTCTAAAATCAATGCCTTTACTGTAATCTTTTATTCAAAAGGATGACATATCTCCTCTTTCATGCTGTTGTATCAAAAAAATCAATGTTTTTTTCTTTTTTTTTTTTTTTATTTATATTATTTTTATTATAGTTTGGAGTAAAACTTTAACAAGAAAACAAAACAATAGAACCAGAGAGTGGTTCAGAATTCTTACAGGTAAATAGGGTTTTGTTACAGTAAATGTTGCACATATTATTAAATAGAGTCTTTTCTTCTTTGTCCCGTGGTTCAAAGTCTTTTCACAGTTTTGCAAATGTTATGGTAGGCTCGAGGTAGTTGAGTTGAGGAGAATGGTATATGAGCCTCTCCATGTTCCGTTAAGGGGGGACATCAGAAAATTATTTTTTCTTATTTCTAGTGCAGTTCTGTTATGAATTTCATGAATCCAAATTAACTTGTTCAATGTTACAATTGGAGAGAGAAATAGAAAAGGTGGAAAGGAAGAGGAGAGAGGAAATAGGAAAAGAGGAAAAAGAGGAAAGAAGCATAGACCAAATTGTTAGGAGTGTGAGTATATATCTCTGAGATGGGTTTATGTGTCTAGATCAATAAATTTGAAGGATTCCCACAAGAACATCATGTCCTGGTGTAGTGTAATTTGACCTAGTTTGAGGTAATATAGTCTCTCTAGGAGTAGGTTTCTATTAACTAATTCTATCCATTCCGACATTGTGGGCACTACAGATGATTTCCATTTTCTTGGTATTAGCTGGTTAGCTGCATTTAGCATGATATGGAATAGATGTTGCCGTATTTTGCATGTAATTGAAGGTGGGTGCCTTAACATTATTATTTCTGGACCAGGTGTTATTTGAGTGTGCAGTGTTTTATTAATACTCGAAAAAATAATGGACCAATATTGTTTAATATGTTCACATTCCCACCAGATGTGGGAAAGGTGGCCTTCTTTGTGACAACCTCTCCAGCATGAACCTGGGGATTGTTTGTGTATGTACTTGATTCTGGCTGGCGTTAAATACCACCTCATCAATAATTTGATGTTGGTTTCTTTTGCATGGGCTGAGTGAGCGGAGTGTAACAGAGATGAGAACCTGAGCGACCAAGTTTTAGCAGGGGTATTTAGGCGTAACTCATTATCCCATCTTTTAGTGTATGAGGGGAGTTCGGGAAAGGTATGTGTTAAGATGAGTTTATACAATTTGGAGATGGCTCCTTTTATCTCCTCTGTAGTGATACACATTTGCTCGAATAATGTGGGAGGCCTAGTGAGGTCTTTTTTAAATTTATGTGTCATTATGAAGTGTCTTGTTTGGTGTACATGGAGCCAAGATGATAAGAAAGGGTGCTCTAATAGGTCAAGTTGGGTTTTATCTTTAATAAACTTAGTCTCGTGAGTGATAAGGTACATGGGTAGGAGTTTTTGTGGGTCTGTAAGGAGTTTGCAATCTGAGGTTTTCCCGGGGCTGAATTCTGGGTTATTTAAGAGCGTGGTGAGGGGTGAGAATCTGGAAGAGATTTTATTTGACGTATTACAGAGAATTTCCCAGTCTGACCAGGTCTCATTAGAGATTGAGGACGAAGAGATGGAATGTCTGTTAAGGTAAACAGGGTTCCAACATGCTGTGCTGAGGTCATGATTAGGAGCTAGATCGATTTCAATTTGCACCCAGCTTTTGTGGTTGGAAGTGTTAAATTTACACCAGTCTTGTACTCTCTGTAGCGATATGGCACGTTTGTAGGATAGGAGATGTGGGACCCCAAGGCCTCCTTCTGATGGAGGTTTAAAAAGTGTGTCTCTATTAATTCGCGGGGGTCTACGGTTCCAAATGTATCCATTTATGATCTTTTGCATAGTGTCTAGGTCTTTTTGTATGCCTGGGATGGGGACTGTTTGGAGAATGTATAATACTTTTGGGAGCAGGATCATTTTTGTTGCTTGCATTCTGCCTATCCACGATATATTTTTTGGGAGCCAATGTGATGTTAAGGTTAGGAGCTCTGTGATTAGATTACCATAATTGTATTTGCGCAAGTCTTGTTTATCTGGAGTAATGTGAATGCCAAGGTACTTGAGGTATTTGGTTTGTTGTTTTAGGGGACAGGTGGATTTCAGGTTGTTAAGGGTGGGGGTTGTTAGGTTTATAGGGAGGTATTCTGATTTAGTCATGTTTACTAGAAAATTTGAAACTGTGCCAAATTGTGTTAGTTCAGTGATGGCTTGTTGTAGAGATACTTTAGGGTTTGTAAGTGTTAAGAGGATGTCGTCTGCGAACATGGCTAGTTTATGTGTCTGGTTAGCAATAGATATGCCTTGAATTTGGTTGTTTAACCGTATTTTGATAGCTAGGGGCTCTAGGGATAAAACAAAAAGAAGTGGTGAGAGGGGACAGCCTTGTCTAGAACCGTTTCGGATTTCAAAGGGGTCCGAAAGGGTACCATTGATTTTAACCTGTGCAGTAGGGTTTGAGTACAAGGCAAGGATTTTATAAATGAAGGGTTCTGGGAAGTGGAAGTGTTGTAGGGTCGTGCGTAAGTAAGTCCAGTCTAGTCGGTCGAAGGCTTTTTCAGCGTCAGTGGAAACGAAAACAGTCAGGGTTTTTGTCTGTGTAACATAATCCAATAAATTTAATACTTTGACCGTGTTGTCTTTTGCTTCTCTCTGTGGGATAAACCCTACTTGGTCTTGATGAACTATGGAGGGGAGAATTTGATTAAGTCGGGTTGCTAGAATTTTCGCATACATTTTGAGGTCGATGTTCAGTAAGGAGATTGGACGAAAATGTGCCGGTGAGTTCGGGGGTTTGCCAGGTTTTGTTAAAACTGAAATGTTGGCTTGCAACATTTCGTCAGGAAAAGGGAATTTTTCTGGGATTGAGTTGAATAGGGATGTTAAATGTGGCGCTAGCAGAGGAGCGAAGGTTTTATAATATAAACCTGTGTAGCCATCAGGGCCTGGAGCTTTATTTTGTTTTAATTGCTTTATCGCTTCTGTAACCTCTGACAATTGAATTGGGCGATCTAATTGGTTGCATTGATCTAGGCTCAGTTTGGGGATAGGAAGATTTTCTAGGTATTGATTACAGAGGGATGCGTGGCTGTGAGGGTCTCTAGATGGGAAAAGATTATAGAGTTTGTGGTAAAATTTCTTGAACTCTTTAGCTATTGATTTTGTGTCTTCTAGGTGTGTGCCATCTGGGTTCTTTATAGCGTGGATATAGGTTTTTTGTTGTTGCTTTTTTAATGCTCTAGCTAAGAGTTTGCCTGACTTATTACCCTCCCTGTAAAAATGTTGCTGAAGGTGTAGAAGCTGTTTTTGTGATTGTATCTGTAGTAAAAGGTTCATTTGTTCTCTTTTGGATTGTAGTTGTTCTAGAGTGGATCTATCAGAGGGGTTAGATTTGTGTTTGTAATCTAAGTCTGATATGTCTTTAGCCAAGAGATTTATTTCCTCACGTCTTTTCTTTTTTATTTGGGCAGCAGTTTTGATAAACTCCCCTCTTATAGTACTCTTGTGGGCTTCCCAGAGGGTGACCACATTTACATCTGGTGTCTCGTTTATAGAGAAGTATGAGCTTATCTGTTCTGAAAATAACTCTGTTTGCTTTGGGTCTAGCAGTAATGTGTCGTCCAACTTCCACTGAAAAGTTCTTATGGGGGCCGTTGGCCATTTTATGGTGCATGATACTAGGGAGTGGTCTGACCAAGTTGTATGATGTATGGAGGAGTGTGTGGTGTGTGATAGGATTAGGTGATCAACCATAATGTAGTCCAGTCTGGAATAATTACATCTTGGATGGGAAAAAAAGGTAAAATCTATTTTTTGAGGGTTGAAATATCTCCAGGCATCATGTAAGCCGAGGAGTTTAAATTTTTGCCAGATACTAGGGAGGTTCGGGATTTTAGCTCTAGAAGAGGGGTTTGAGCAGTCGACTGTGGGGTCTAGGGGGAGATTCAAGTCTCCTGCCATGATTAAGGAGCCTTTTGCTTCTTTAATGAGAAGGTCTGCAACTGAGGATACAAATTTATCTTGGTGTGAGTTAGGGGTGTAGACGTTTATTAGAGTTACTGGTTTACCCTATAGGAGACCTTTTAAACAAATGTACCTGCCTTCTTTGTCCCCTATGGTTTGGGTTTTAACAAAGGGGAGAGATTTGTGGATTAAGATGCTTACTCCATTAATTTTTTTGTGAGGGTTAGTGCTGTGGAAATGTAGGGGGTAATGTGAGGAGAAATATTTGGGGATATTTTTCCCCTTGAAGTGGGTCTCTTGGAGCATTAGTATGTGTCCTCCTTTTTTTGGAGGTCTAGTATAGCTAGCCTTCTCTTGTTAGGGCAATTGAGACCTTTAGCGTTCTGTGTGAAGATAGTTAAATTTTGTGGAGAGTGGTTAATCAACATGTTGTAAATGTGTCAGAGAGGGTAGTATGTGTGAACATAGATTATATACTGGTGAACATATAAGTGGTGTCATATGCTTCAATAGAGAGCAGGACAGAAAAGAAAAGAAAGGAAGGGAGAAGAATAGGTAAAGAGGAAGAACAGTAAAACACAATAATTTCAATACATATTCAAACAACATAATTCTATTCTAGGGAGATAAACTCCCGGCTAGGTGAAAAAAAAAAATTAAAGTCAACATTAGTTAACTGTTAACAATTTAACCTTTAAGACACTATTTTAATATCTCTGAGGTTCTGTATGCCTCGTGAGTTCTGGAGTATAGATAATACTTGCAGTTAGGGGTCTCCATAGGGGACTATTCGAGAGTTCAGGATATGTCCTTGTGTGCAGCAAAGACTTTTCATCCCTTTTCTTCTAATGATGGAGATGTGGATTGTACAGATTTGCGGGGTTTCTTCTGAGACGCCTGTCTCCACTCACTCCTTTGTGGTAGAGGGTTCAGCTTGCTTGGACTTGTGTGTTTCTCTTGAGGCTCAGCATATTCCTCTAGCTGAGGGATAGGGATGTCCAGATCCCTGCATATGTCTGGTATATCTTTAGTAGATGTGCAAGTGATGCGTCTTCCTTTCCAAAGGATTAACAGATGAAAGGGGAACCCCCATCTGTAGGGGATGTTTAGTTTTCTCAACAGCGACGTGAGTGGTTTAAGTTCTCGTCTTTTTGAAAGAGTTCTCTGTGACAAATCGGCGAACATTTGAATGTCCATGTTGTCATATTTTATGGGCTGTTGTTCTCTGGCTAACTTCATTAGCTCCTCTTTCTCTTGGAAATTAGTGATGCGGGCTATGATGTCTCTTGGTGCTTGTCCTGCTAGTGGTTTAGGTCGCAGGGCTCTGTGAGCTCTGTCTATGCATATTTTTGAGGGTGTTTCTTCTTTTTTTAACGTGCTGAAGAAGTCTTGGAGATATTGTTCAATATCTGGTGGTAAAATGGTTTCAGGGATTCCCCGTAGTCTAATATTATGACGTCTGCTGCGATTTTCGATATCATCTATCTTATCCTCCAGCTCATTGATAGTTGTATCTTGTTTCTGAACGGTGCTTTGCAGGTCTGTGATAGTGTCTGCATGTAGATCCTGGGTGTTTTCGAGTGATTCTACTCTGTGACCAATGTCAGAGATGTCCTTTTTGAGGTCTGAGATTTCCTCCTTGATGCATTGCTTGACCTGTGAAATAAGAGAAGAAAAGTCCTTTTTTGAAGGGATTGTTTTGAAGAGAGCTGTGGGGATGGTAATGCTTTCTGAAGCGAGGTCGCTTTCAGATTCTGAAGAACTGTGTTCAGACCTAAGGTCTGGCATTGCATCTTCTGTAGGCGCTATGTTTTTTGTTTCAAGCGTCTTGAAAAAATTGTTTACTGTATGAGTGGGTGTTTTCAGGGGTTTAGCATTCTTGCTTAGTTTATTAATTTTTTTTGGAGACATCTTTGGATGGATTTTGCCCCTCTGCCTTCACTAAATCCTTAAAAGATAAATAAAGATCTTGGTGCTGAATACAAAGTTCTTTGAGTTTATACTGTCGTTGCAGGTTCTTTATAAGAAGTATAATCTGTTAATCTGGCCCATAAAGAGTGAACACACTGCAGCTGTTAGTAGTTAAGGTGTGATCAAGTTTTCCATGTGCAGAAGCTTGTACAAATGTCCATATAATGTGTGACACTTTTTGGTTGTCTGTGCTTGGAGGGCTGTGTTTGTTTCTATGAGACTTTTCCACATGCAGCAACGTTTGTTTTAATTGTAGCAGGGTATGTAAGCCTTCATTTTGTCAAATGCACTTGAGGGGATGTTTATAACACCTTTAATCTAGCTGTCAAAGTTTTTAGTGCACCGCTTGCTATAATAAGTCTTTAACACTGTGAGGGTGATGAAGCACAACTTTACTTTTATAGCAGGGTGAATATTATAAGATCCGTTTTTCTTACCCCTTTATTGCAGTGATCTATTTGCTGTAGCTTGCTCCCGGTGAAAGGCAATTTAAGTGCGCATCAAAACTTTAGTACAGGTTGCGGCCCGTCGCTGCATTATCTTCAGTACGTTCCTGTGTGGCATTTGAGGTGCCGGAGTTCTGGTAAGTCTATGTGCTTACCGGATGATTTGTCTCTGGGAATCCCTTAATGTAGGTGTCTCCGAACCCTGATCTTCCCTTACCATGCCGCCATCAGAGTTTGAAGCGAGGTGTATATGTGCGCTCAGTGCGCTCTCTCCCAAAAGGCAGATCTCTTGTAGCGAGGCACACAGGTCAAGCAGAACCTATGTCTGGAGTTAGTCGCTCATTTATCTGGCGGTTTATGGCCTTAAAGTGCGGGATGGCTAATGCCTAAGGCGTTTTCACCTAGCTGGGGCCTAAGAGCTCAGTCAGACAGCCGCCATCTCTCAGGCTGGCTAGCTCCGCCCCCATCAATGTTTTTTTCTATTTCACGGTTGCAAATAATGATCTGTGGGTTTCTAAAATCAATGCCTTTACTGTAATCTTTTATTCAAAAGAATGACATATCTCCTCTTTCATGCTGTTGTTTCGGTTGAGGCTCCGGGACCCTCGTATTAAAAAGGCCTGAGCATAAATAAGTGTAACGGGTGTCTAATCAATGTTTTTTTCTAATTTCACGGTTGCAAATAATGATCTGTGGGTTTCTAAAATGAATGCCTTTACTGTAATCTTTTATTCAAAAGGATGACTTATCTCCTCTTTCATGCTGTTGTTTCGGTTGAGGCTCCGGGACCCTCGTATTAAAAAGGCCTGAGGATAAATAAGTGTAACGGGTGTGCAATCAATGTTTTTTTCTATTTCACGGTTGCAAATAATGATCTGTGAGTTTCTAAAATAAATGCCTTTACTGTAATCTTTTATTCAAAAGGATGACATATCTCCTCTTTCATGCTGTTGTTTCGGTTGAGGCTCCGGGACCCTCGTATTAAAAAGGCCTGAGCATAAATAAGTGTAACGGGTGTCTAATCAATGTTTTTTTTTAATATCACAGTTGCAAATAATGATCTGTGGGTTTCTAAAATCAATGCCTTTCCTGTAATCTATTATTCAAAAGGATGACATATCTCCTCTTTCATGCTGTTGTTTCGTTTGAGGCTCCGGGACCCTCGTATTAAAAAGGCCTGAAGATAAATAAGTGTAACGGGTATCTAATGAATGTTTTTTTTTATTTCCCGGGTCATATAAATGATCTCTGGGATTCTAAAATCAATGCCTTTCCTGTAATCTATTATTCAAAAGCATGACATATCTCCTCTTTCATGCTGTTGTTTCGGTTGAGGCTCCGGGACCCTCGTATTAAAAAGGCCTGAGGATAAATAAGTGTAACGGGTGTCTAATCAATGTTTTTTTATATTTCACGGTTGCAAATAATGATCTGTGGGTTTCTAAAATCAATGCCTTTCCTGTAATCTATTATTCAAAAGGATGACATATCTTCTCTTTCATGCTGTTTCGGTTGAGGCTCCGGGACCCTCGTATTAAAAAGGCCTGAGGATAAATAAGTGTAACGGGTATCTAATGAATGTTTTTTTTTTATTTCCCGGGTCATATAAATGATCTCTGGGATTCTAAAATCAATGCCTTTCCTGTAATCTATTATTCAAAAGCATGACATATCTCCTCTTTCATGCTGTTGTTTCGGTTGAGGCTCTGGGACCCTCGTATTAAAAATGCCTGAGGATAAATAAGTGTAACAGGTGTCTAATGAATGTTTTTTTCTATTTCACGGTTGCAAATAATGATCTTTGGGTTTCTAAAATCAATGCCTTTCCTGTAATCTATTATTCAAAAGGATGACATATCTTCTCTTTCATGCTGTTTCGGTTGAGGCTCCGGGACCCTCGTATTATAAAGGCCTGAGGATAAATAAGTGTAACGGGTGTGTAATCAATGGTTTTTTCTATTTCACGGTTGCAAATAATGATCTGTGGGTTTCTAAAATCAATGCATTTACTGTAATCTTTTATTCAAAAGGATGACATATCTCCTCTTTCATGCTGTTGTTTCGGTTGAGGCTCCGGGACCCTCGTATTAAAAAGGCCTGAGCATAAATAAGTGTAACGGGTGTCTAATCAATGTTTTTTTCTAATTTCACGGTTGCAAATAATGATCTGTGGGTTTCTAAAATCAATGCCTTTCCTGTAATCTATTATTCAAAAGGATGACATATCTCCTCTTTCATGCTGTTGTTTCGTTTGAGGCTCCGGGACCCTCGTATTAAAAAGGCCTGAGGATAAATAAGTGTAACGGGTATCTAATGAATGTTTTTTTCGATTTCCCGGGTCATATAAATGATCTCTGGGATTCTAAAATCAATGCCTTTCCTGTAATCTATTATTCAAAAGGATGACAGTACTACCAAAATACAGCCAATGAAGGGCCTTAGGAAGACTGAGCCAAGGTTGGATTGTAGTATTTGGTTAGGCTAATCATGATGGCCATGTAGACCACCACCACCGAGAGTCCTGCAAGTAACAGGGATGAGATGAAAGAGCTAAGAATAGTAGAACTTGAAACAACAGAGTTAGCCATGGGTGTTAGTGCAAAACCGCTTGGCTTTTTTTTGGCTTTGGGTGCGGCTATTCATGCAGGCCATATAGAGCTGCCACCATTCGGTGTCGTATCAGCTATTAAACTAATAAGAACAGTACTACCAAAATACAGCCAATGAAGGGCCTTAGGAAGACTGAGCCAAGGTTGGATTGTAGTATTTGGTTAGGCTAATCATGATGGCCATGTAGACCACCACCACCGAGAGTCCTGGAAGTAACAGGGATGAGATGAAAGAGCTAAGAATAGTAGAACTTGAAACAACAGAGTTAGCCATGGGTTTTAGTGCAAAACCGCTTGGCTTTTTTTTGGCTTTGGGTGCGGCTATTCATGCAGGCCATATAGAGCTGCCACCATTCGGTGTCGTATCAGCTATTAAACTAATAAGAACAGTACTACCAAAATACAGCCAATGAAGGGACTTAGGAAGACTGAGCCAAGGTTGGATTGTAGTATTTGGTTAGGCTAATCATGATGGCCATGTAGACCACCACCACCGAGAGTCCTGGAAGTAACAGGGATGAGATGAAAGAGCTAAGAATAGTAGAACTTGAAACAACAGAGTTAGCCATGGGTGTTAGTGCAAAACCGCTTGGATTTTTTTTGGCTTTGGGTGCGGCTATTCATGCAGGCCATATAGAGCTGCCAACATTCGGTGTCATATCAGCCATTAAACTAATAAGAACAGTACTACCAAAATACAGCCAATGAAGGGCCTTAGGAAGACTGAGCCAAGGTTGGATTGTAGTATTTGGTTAGGCTAATCATGATGGCCATGTAGACCACCACCACCGAGAGTCCTGGAAGTAACAGGGATGATGAGATGAAAGAGCTAAGAATAGTACTACTTGAAACAACAGAGTTAGCCATGGGTGTTAGTGCAAAACCGCTTGGCTTTTTTTTGGCTTTGGGTGCGGATATTCATGCAGGACATATAGAGCTGCCACCATTCGGTGTCGTATCAGCTATTAAACTAATAAGAACAGTACTACCAAAATACAGCCAATGAAGGGCCTTAGGAAGACTGAGCCAAGGTTGGCTTGTAGTATTTGGTTAGGCTAATCATGATGGCCATGTAGACCACCACCACCGAGAGTCCTGGAAGTAACAGGGATGAGATGAAAGAGCTAAGAATAGTAGCACTTGAAACAACAGAGTTAGCCATGGGTGTTAGTGCAAAACCCCTTGGCTTTTTTTTGGCTTTGGGTGCGGCTATTTATGCAGGCCATATAGAGCTGCCACCATTCGGTGTCGTATCAGCTATTAAAATAATAAGAACAGTACTTCCAAAATACAGCCAATGAAGGGCCTTAGGAAGACTGAGCCAAGGTTGGATTGTAGTATTTGGTTAGGCTAATCATGATGGCCATGTAGACCACCACCACCAAGAGTCCTGGAAGTAACAGGGATGATGAGATGAAAGTGCTAAGAATAGTACTACTTGAAACAACAGAGCTAGCCATGGGTGGTAATCCAAGACCGCTTGGATTTATTTTTGTATTGGGTGCGGCTAATCATGCAGGCCATATAGAGCTGCCACCATTCGGTGTTGTATCAGCTATAAAAATAATAAGAACTGTACTATCAAAATACAGACAATGAAGGGCCTATGAAGACTGAGCAAAGGTTGGATTGTAGTATTTTGTTCGGCTAATCATGATGGCCATGTAGACCACCCGTAACAGGGATGAAAGTGCTAAGAATAGTACTAATTGAAACAACCGAGTTAGCCATGGGTGTTAGTCTAAGACCACTCGGCTTTTTTTGGGGGTTTGGGTGCAGCTAATCATGAAGGCCAGATAGACCTGCCACCATTTGGTGTTGTAACAGGTATGGAAATGCAAAGAACAGTACTACTTAACACAACCTACTTACCATGGGTCCCAGAGCATATGTTTGGTTGTTATATTTTGTAAGGGTAATCATGCAGGCCATATAGACCTCCACCAATAGGGTGAGTATGAGTAACAGCTATTAAAATGCGAAGGACATTACTAATTAACACAACATAGTTACTATGGGTCGCAGACCAAGAGCAGATGTCTTATTATTATATTTTGTATGGGTAATCATCCAGGCCGTATAGACCTCACCAAATAGGGGGAGTTACAGAGATTAAAGTGCTAAGAATGGTAGTACTTAAAACACAACCTAGTTAAAATAGGTAGCAGACCACATGTCTTATGATTATAATTTTTCAGGGTAATCTGGCAGGCCATATAGAACTCCCCCGATAGGGAGGGGGGAAACAGGGATTAAAGTGCTAAGAAAAGTACTAATTAACACAAGCTAGTTGGGTCCAAGAACGCATGTTTGATTATTAGAATTTATTAGGGTAATTATATATCTAACAAATCTATCTATTTCTCTTCTATCGATTCTATCTAACTATCAATCTATGTATATCTATCTATCCTATCTATCAATCTATCTTCTGTCCGGGATGTTTTGAGACAGCCACTTTGGGAATGTTAGTTGATTTAGACCCATTATGGCTTAAAAGCAGACTCTGCATAAACTATGTAATTTTCCATGAGAGTTTTGCCAGGGATCCCCCTCCAGCATGCGACAGTCCAGGTGTTAGTACCCTTGAAACAACTTTTCCATCACTATTGTGGCCAGAAAGAGTCCTTGTAGGTTTTAAAGTTTGCCTGCCTATTGAATTTTAGGTTCGCGACATCACTATTGAGGATAGTTCATGCAAAATACTCATGTCCTGATATATTGCATGGTCTACTTTTGAGACCTGAATCATTTTCTGTTTATGGAGGCACATGCACACAATCTACCACTTATTGTCGTGATACACACATGTCAATCAACAAAACATTACATATGTCATAATATCAATATTTTTTGCAAAACATCTTCATAAATTGTTTAATACACATGTACTATTGCAAATGTAATATATATTTTGTTTTACATGTACCTATACTACTTTTTAAGTGATCATTACTTTCGTGAGGCAATAGTTGTTAAAGGGACACTAAACTCAATTTTTTTTCATGATTCAGATAGAGCATGCAGTTTTAAGCAACTTTCTAATTTACTCCTATTTTCAATATTTCTTCGTTCTCTTACTAACTTTATTTAAAAAGCAGGAATGTAATGCATAGGAGCCGGCTCATTGCTTATTGGTGGGTAAATGTAAGCCTCCAATAAGCAAGTGCTATCCTTGGTGCTAAACCTAAAATGGGCTGGCTGCTAAGATTTACATTCCTGCTTTTAAAATAAAGATAGCAAGAGAACAAAGAAAAAATGATAATAGGAGTAAATTAGAAAGTTGCTTAAAAATGTCATGCTCTATCTGAATCATGAAAGAAAAACTTTGGGTTCAGTGTCTCTTTAACTATATGTGTCTGGTTGAACTAGAAGCAATGAAAACTGAGGCAGTGACAGCCATGAAGCCATGAGTGTTTAGCAACAGG
Source organism: Bombina bombina (assembly GCF_027579735.1). Lineage (NCBI taxonomy): Eukaryota > Metazoa > Chordata > Amphibia > Anura > Bombinatoridae > Bombina > Bombina bombina. Next base: position 694,180,865 of record NC_069501.1, read on the forward strand.
AATGCAGTGTCTGATTAGTGACAGTATCTTGATACAGTGATTAATTGGCTGTAGTGATTCTCATAGACACATATAGCTATTGCTGCACAGTCAGAGCAGTCGCTGCATTCAAGGTTCTGTGTGGGTTGACTTTAATCACTTGCAAGGATAACATTGTAGTGATATTATCTATCACATACTGAATAATTATGATAACAAATATAACAATAATGAAAAGCATTTGTACTTTTACAGTTAAAGCTGCAAATCTCACTCACCTAGATTACACGTTTTGCGCTTAACAGAGTGTGAAACTAATGCCAAAATTTGCTTTTTTGCACTCTCCATAGCGCTGCCATTATGAGTTTCTGAAACGCCTCCTAGTGCTGTGCGTTATGGTGCGTTAAGCTCTATACCGCACAAAAGCCAAGGGCTGTGCTTACGTGCTTGTGCACGCTTTCCCCCATAGACATCAATAGGGAGAGAGTGTTAGAAAAAAAACACCTGCGATTGCGGAATGGAGATAGCCGTAACGCAACCCCATTGATGTCTATGATGAAAAGAAAGTTACGTTTAAACCTAACACTGTAACATAAACCCCTAGTCTAAACACCCCTATTCTGCCACCCCTGACATCGCCGACACTAATAAAAGTAAATAACCCCTAATCCGCCGTTCCTCGACATTGCAGACACTAATAAAAATTATTAATACCAATTCCGCCGCACCCTGACACTAATAAAAGTTATTAACCCCTAAACCGCCGGCCCCCCCACATCGCCAACACTATACTAAAGTATTAATCCCTTAACCTCCAGCCCCCCACATCGTAACTACTAAACTAAACCTATTAACCCTTAAACCACTGTCCCCCACATCGCAAAACACTAAATTAATCAATTAACCCCTAAACCTAACACCCCCTAACTTTAAATTAAAATTACAATAGAACTATCTTAAAATAAATAAAAACTTACCTGTGAAATTAAAAAAAAAAGTTTAAACTATAAATTAACCTAACATAACTATTCTAATAAAATAAAAAAAACTACCAATTAAAAAATCTAAATTAAATATTTAAAAAAAACCTACTACGAAAAAAATTAAAAAATCTAAAATTACCAAAGATAATAAACACTGAATTATAAAAAATAAAAACCTCTAAGATTATAAAAAATAATAAACGAAATGATCAAAAATAAAAACAATTACACCTAATCTAATAGCCCTATAAAAATAAAAAAGCCCCGTCCAAAATAAAAAAACACTAGACGTGCACAGAGGTAAAATTATTTTCGGTTAGTTTCGGACCGATTCAGATTTTTTCAAATTTCGTTTCGGATCGATTCGAATTCAGATACATTCGAATGTATTTGTTTCGGATTCATTTCGATTCAAATAAATTCGGATGTATTGGGATGTATTCGTTTCGAATTTTATTTGTAAATTCAGAAGTTCGATATGTGTTATGTTGATTCAGATGGTTCCAAGTTACACACTAAATCTCACAAAATTTAATTTTTATACTGAATTTTGATTAGTCCATGGCCATTCGAATGTAAAGAATAAATCCAAACTAATTTGGATTTATTAGTTACAAATGCATTCGGATTAGTTTAGTTTCGTTGCTAGTGTAATTCGGAAATTCAAATCAATTTGAATCTCTGAATTTGGCGAATTTTGTCTAAATTTCAATTCGGAACAAAATGAAACGCACATGCCTAAAAAACACCACCTAACCTACGATAAACTATCAATAGCCCTTAAAAGGGCCTTTTGTAGGGCATTGCCCTAAGTTAAACAGCTCTTTTACATAAAAAAATGACTAAGTCAACCCCCTAAAAGTAAACCCCCCTCAATAAAAATCCTAACTCTAAAAAAATCCTAAAACACCCATTGCCCCTAAAGGGGCATTTGTATGGCTATTGCCCTTATAAGGGCATTCAGCTCTTTTACTGCCCTTAAAAGGGCATTCAGCTCTTTTACAATTGCCCAAAGCCCGAATCTAAAAAAAAACACCCCCAAAAAATGAAATGATTTCAGTAGCTCTCATCCTATTGGTTGATTTGAATTTGAAGAATTAAATCAGCCAATAGGAATGCAAGCTATGCCATTTTGAAACGGCTACCCTGCATTCAACTTCAGTGTACGGCGGTGACCCTATGAAAAGGACGCTCCATGCAGGATGTCTTCCAGGATAACTCCGCTCCGCGCTGCTGGGATGAAGATAGAAGACGTCCCAGAGATGGATGAAGGTGTCGCTGCCTGGATGAAGACTTCTCGCCGCCTGGATGAAGATGGATGTCCGGATTTAAGGGATTGTGAGTAGATTTTATGGGATTAGTGTTAGGTTTTTTTATTTATTTTTTTGGGTGTTTTTTTTTTTAGATTAGGGCTTCAGGCAATTGTAAAAGAGCTGAATGCCCTTTTAAGGGCAGTAAAAGAGCTGAATGCCCTTTTAAGGGCAATGCCCATACAAATTGCCTTTTAGGGCAATGGGTAGCTTATTTTTTAGAGTTAGGTTTTTTTATTTTGGGAGGTTTGTTGGGTGGGGGTTTTACTTTTAGGGGGGGACTTAGCAATTTTTAAAGTAAAAAAGGTGTTTAATTTAGGGCAATGCCCTACAAAAGTCCCTTTTAAGGGCTATTGGTAGTTGATTGTAGGTTAGGGGGTGTTTTTATTTTGGGGGGGCTGTTTTAGTTTTATAGGGCTAATAGATTAGGTGTTATTGTTTTTATTTTTGTTAATTTCATTTATTATTTTTTGTAAGCTTAGAGTTTTTTTATTTTTCGTAATTTAGGGTTTATTATTTTTTGCAATTTTAGATTTTTTTAATTTTTTTCATAGTGTTAGGTTTTTTAAATGTTAAATTTAGATTTTTAATTTGTAGTATTTTTTATTTTATTAGAATAGTTATGTTAGGTTAATTTATAGTTTAAACTTAGTTTTTTTTTATTTCACAGGTAAGTTTTTATTTTTTTAAAGATAGTTATATTGTAATTTTAATTTAAAGTTAGGGGTTGTTAGGTTTCGGGGGTTAATAGTTTAATTTAGAGTTTTGCAATGTGGGGGGGCAGCGGTTCAGGGGTTTATAGGTTTAGTTTAGTAGTCATGATGTGGGGGCTGGAGGTTTAGGAGTTAATACTTTATTATAGTGTTGGCAATGTGGGGGGCCAGCGGTTTAGGTGTTAATAGGTTTATTTAGGTGTTGGTGATGTCGAGGAGCTGCGGATTAGGGGTTAATAACTTTTATTAGTGTCGGTGATGTTGGGGGAGGCGGATTAGGGGTTAATAGGTTTATTAAATAGTTGCGATGTGTGTGGGTGGCAGATTAGGTTTTAATAAGTTTAATATAGTGTTTGTGATGCGTGAAGGAGGTGGTTCAGGGGTTAATTTGTAGTTTATGGGTGTTAGTGTACTGTGTAACAGTTTAGTTATGAGTTTTGTGAAACATTTTTGTTTCGCAAAATCCATAACTACTGCTCTCAGATGGCGGTAAGAATTGTGTCGGTATAGGCTGTAAGGCAAGCATTTTAGCCAGACTGCACAACCTGTAATACGGCGGTATGGAAAATCCTGCACTCAAACATAATTTTTTTGAGTGCGGAATGGACGTTGCGTTACAATCTAAAAGGCTTGTGGTATACCGCCGCGACTCGTAACATGCGTTACTGGACATTCCAGCGTCATTTTCAGCGTTAAAAGCTGTACCGAAAAACTCATAATCTAGCCATTAGTAATTTAAGAAAGAGAAAAAGAGTTGTCACAAACCTGTTGCTATAATATGTGTTTAATATATGCAGTTTTCTGATAATGGGAATACAGTAATACTAGTGAACTGTAATAAACTTTGATTATTATTTAAGGTGTATCATCAAACAGTGTCATTATTACTTCTTGTTGTGATAATGTTTATGATGTATGTTTTAGTTTTTGCTGATATTGTTTTGCCAACATTGTTTTGCATATTTATACTTGTAATATTTTTTTCTTCAAGTTGCTATGCCATTTAAACTAATGTGTGCTTACATGGCAAGGAATATTATGCAAATGTAAGAACTTTTATTAGAATGGGTCAAATAAAACACATTTGTATTACCTACTTTAGCTGGCCATAAAATACAAGCTTCACAGCATGCATAAGTGATTTCTTCTTATCTTACAAATAGTTATGAATATTTTATAATGCTTAGCAATCAAATAGACTAAGGTACATTTTGCAAGCCTGCAAAATGATTTATGGACAAGGTTTCACAATATAACCTCATTTATTTGATTACTTGCTACTGTGTTTAAAAGTACACTTTTATTACTTAAGGAACACGATTATAATTATGAAAATGCAGAGTAATTATCCTTCTTTTGGCATCTGTTAAAGAAACCAAGGCCATAATTTACCCAATATTTAATTTTAAACTGCAAACTGAGAATTATAAAGTTTAAACTAAATTAAAATAACATTTCAAAGATGCTGATATTAATCTGTTATTTTATTAATACTTTTTAAACAAATAATCTACTGAGCAGATAATGAGTGTATTCACTGTTCTAACTCTGTTGGTTCCTTTTACTGCTTTTTGTTTTCAAATGTTTTTCTGTAGATGGATATAAACAAAATGATCTTTTTGGCTGCATCAACTGCTCATAAGTTCTACAGTAGACATGTGCGATTCGGTTCGGTCCGAATCAAAATTCGGACGAATTTTGCCAAATTCGGAATTCGGATCGATTAGAATTTCCGAATTGCGGCAGTGCCGAATCTACCGAATAAATCCGAATCTATTCGAATTTATTCGGATGGATTCGGATGGATTTGGATGGCCATGTATTACACTAGTATTGTACATTATACTAGTGTAATACACAGCACATCCCACTTAACAGTGCCGAAATTCCGAAAAATCCGAATCGATTCGAACCGAATCGAACCGAACCGAATTTTACATGAATCCGAAAGAATCCGAATGAATCCGAAACTAATTCATTCGATTTCTTCCGAATTCGAATCGATCCGAACCGAAATTCTAATCGGTTTGAATCGATCTGAACTGACCCAAACCAATTTTTTTGCGGCTGCACATGTCTATTCTACAGTTCTTAAAGGTATATTGTTAATCAAGCATAACATACCTCCATCCATGGGTATCCACAGGGGTTGAAATATGGGGCAGATCAGTTAGGGCACATATCAAGAGTCTGATCTAGAATCAATTAAACAGCCCTTAATTCAGTCCACATACATCTTAGAGTTTAGTTGTGTGGTCTAAAACTAAGTGAGAAAATAATAGTTCTATAAATGGTTTGGCACCAGGTTTATAGTAATCAATGTGGGAAATCTCTCTATCAAAGCCCCCCAAAAAGAAAGATTCATACACCCATAAGACATATTTCTTGGAAAAGAGAACAACTCATTCAACTGGGGTGGCAAAAGGCTGTCTAGAAATCATATGGTTAATGTAAAACTTTGAAAAAAAGTAGGAGGACGCTGAAACTATCAATACACTCTTAAGACTTGTAATATATAAAAAAGTTAAATTTGCATTAATAATATAATAATTAGGATTAGTAAAATAAGCTTTCACATCCCCTATACTTCAATAAACCAAAACACAGTCGAGATTTTACATTATAAGGAGCAAAGCCTTGTTTCTTCAAATGATGGATCACATGACTCTAGATATCATATGATTGATGTAAAAATTACTTATGGAGCAAGATAACTGCTTTATAGTTTGAAAAATGGGTACCGTGTTTGCAGCATTTAATTTTTGCCCTCTATAAGAATTTCTGCCAAAAGGACATGACCCAACTTTGCAAGTCTCAAATTAAAGGGATATTGAAATAAAACTTTCATGGTTCAGAAAGAGCATGCATGTTTTAGAGACTTGTAAAAATTGACAAAAGTATTTGGTATCCACCATTCTTTATTTCAAATGTAATAGAACAGAAACTTCTCTTTTGATTGATGACTTAAAATATTATTTTAAACAGTAAAACAAACTAGAATGGCACAAACACAAATATTGGTCCTCAACCTAATATTTCATAGCACCGCCTGTGGAGATTATAACTGCAATCAGGCACTTTCTGAATAAGATTAATACCCTTTTCTACTGGGATTTTGACCCACTCTTTTTCAGCAAACTGCTTCAATTCTCTCAGGTCTGATGGGTACATTCTCCCAACTGTGAGTTTCGGTGAGTTTCCACAGATATCTGACGGGATTCAGATCTGGACTCACAGAAGGCCACTTCGAAATGGTCCAGTGTTTTCTTCTCATCCATTGTTGGATTCTTTTTGAGGTATATTTTGGGTAATTATCCTGCTGGAGAACCCATGACCTGCAAGTGAGGGACAGCTTTCGGACACAAAGCAGTACGTTTCGCTCCAGAATGCCTTAATAGTCTTGATTTCATTGTGTTCTGCACATATTCTAAGAACCCAGTGCCAGATTCTGCAGCGCTATAAACATAAGTGGTATACAAGGTAACATTTATAGGGATCAAATGGGTAGAGGGCCCTGCCGAGAGTCTCACTGTTGTAGTCAGCTCTTATGAAGGTGATCTGCAAACAGTTTGGATCTTAGGCTTACATGCTAAGGTGGTTCATGGCGGATAGTAATGGAGGAGAGGAACTGGTATTAGGAAAGGTTAGTGTAGGTTGTATGCACCCCTGAACAGTAGAGACTTTAGGGAGCGTTTGAAGCTTTTAAAACTAGAGGAGAGTCTTGTGGAGCGAGGCAGAGAGTTCCACAAGATGGGAGCCAGTCTGGAGAAGTCCTGGGAATGTAAGGAGGTAACAAGAGAGGAGGAAAGTAGGAGGTTGTGAACAGAGTGAATGGGACGAGAGGGAGAGTATCTGGAGACAAATTCTGAGATATAGAGGGGAGTCGTGCAGTTGAGGGCCTTGTATGTCAGAGTCAGAATTTTGTGTTTTATCCTGGAGGCAAAAGGAAGCCAGTGAAGGTATTGGCAGAGAGGTGCAGCAGCTGAAGGGTGACGTGTAAGGATGCATTCAAGGCAGATGCATTCATTACTTATTGTAATATTTAAATAGTGTTTGCAAGGGGGGCGGAGCCTACAGCCTAAGGGACCAGACGCACTTGAATGGAGCTCCTGATTCTAATATAATTTAACAGGGTTTTTCTCAAAGTGACTCTTTAATATTTAATACTGATAGTCATTGAAATACCCTGGAGTGACTGGAGAAATTTGGGGACATCTAATAAGACTGTGCAATCTCCATATTCTCTGGTGAACAAAGAAGCGACCGCCATTTACAGCAAAGCAGATGTTATCTGAGGCCGAGGACATGCGGATATGAAAATTCAGTATAAAGCTTAAAACTTGTGCTAGCCCTGCATACGGGTCTCCAGAGTACTTTCCGGAGGAAGCTTGCAGACTCATAGCTCTAATATGGAGCCAGGTGACAAGGAGCTAATAACGGCCATATCAAGGTTAGTGCATGATCATTTTGCGCGCCTTGAGGTCTGCCTTGCATCGGAGTGGGACAGCGTCAACAAGCTTAAGCCTCAAGACAGAGAAGTAGCGGATCCTGTATTTGGAAAAATCTTGGAGGTAAAGGAGGATCATTCCACCACTAAACATCAAGAGCTGGGGGTAAGCCTAATTCATGACATATATGCAGGGCCTGGAGAATATAGCCCTCAGGGGTTTTTGCCCGAGGAGGTAAGGTCACCATTTGTTGTATCACATGGAAGAAAAAACATAGAGCCATTGTTTGTGGTGAAGCATCCACTACTGCTTTACATTTTGGCCTGACTCTGTTACCGGACCATGCAATGCGGTGAGAATCGTCAGCCTGCCGTTACGAACCTTGAACTCTTTCTATTAATCTACCCTTCAAGGGCCCTGCTCCATGATCTTCCTGCTGAATTGCAGCAAATTGTGGATCCTCCAGCCCGAACAATGACATTGGGAGTAGGCTAAACTGGTAACTCATGGTGTATCTAGAGCAGACCCCTCACGATACGTTTATGGCATAAACTCTGGTACACTACTCTCATTTCAGTTCTCTCTTCTGGAACTGTTCTCGGCCTTATTTTTGTTAGGGGATATTAGTGTCGCAAGCCTTTACTTTTATTGATCGTTCATTGTAAACATCAGCTCCATACCTTTCTATAACGCTCCATTGACACTAATTAAACATGGATGCAAATGTCCCTTCTTTTTTGAAGGCATACAGCAATTACTGAGGAAATTTGGGATTGACTGAGAGACTTTGTTTTTTGTACTATATTATCCTTGAGATCTTTTACTGAGGTGGTGGACATTTCAGCTAAGGGTAATAATCACACACATGTTAACATGTAGATTTCCTTTGGTAGATTAAATATGCTTTATACTAAATATTTTACTGCAAGGTGTGTTGAAAAATACTTCAATATATTGATATAAAGTACACCATTATGTTCAACTATACAATTTACTCTCTATGAGTGGACTAAGTGTGCACAAAAGTTGTCTATTTTTCACAGTTGTATCTTAAGTTTAAATATGTAGCTCATATTCATGTTTAGGATATTCTGCTTATATCCCTCAATATATTTTGATAGACATATACCCCTTAAGTTTGTTAAATAGGGTAGATCCCATCTAATAGCAACAATTATCTTGTGAAACTAGTGAATCACTAAACTTAGACCACCTTTCCAGCACAATGGGTGATATATTCACCATCCACATAGCTAAGGGAGGGTAAGCAGACAATTACCAGACTTTACCCACTTACAAAGTTTAGTTTGTTTGTTTTAGGTCAGATGTCTTGTATTGTGTCTAACATGCTAAACTACAGACTGTGGTTTATTTATCCTGTGATATGTAATATCTGGCTCAATATCTAAGCATTCTGTGTAATGGCAGTGTTATCTATCACATTTTGTCTATTGATGTCCAAGTTTGCTAAAAAAGGTATTGATTGCTAGTGTTTCTCTTAGGGGACGCCTCCACAGTTTCGCATAATATGTGTTTTGCTATATTTTTCATAACCCAGTTGACCACTAAGCAATTCTTTGGATGTACTTGCCTGTTTTACATAACTATTACTTTTCTTACAGAAGGCATGTCTTATCTCTATATTCCATACACATAAGTTTGATTATGGTCATTGTTTGCATTGTACATGTTAGCCTAAATTTTATGTTAGAGGGTCTCAAGAGGTCTCTACAATATATACTAGTTGGACGTATCACAATCCACATTATAAGTTTGGATTTAATCTTGGCCCTTAGGGTAGTTGCTTAAGCATCTACATGTACTATCCCACATTCATAGATAGCCTTAACAAAGGACCGTTAAAATAGACATACTAGAGACATAGAACAATATATCATTAGGACCTATCTAACTTATAATTTAATTGATTTACCTGCCGATGGGCATAGGGCCCATGCCCAGGTGCAGGATTTAATTATACAACATTGTCTTCTACAAGCTAACACTGAAGGTCCAATTATTTAATATTCAATAATATCCACTTTATTTGGTCTCATTGGAATGTACCCGTTGTGGCAATTTATGCCTCTTTATAGCTCGACCTAAATGTTTTATATTACTTAAAGCTGGGCATGAGATTACGTGAAAATATAATGTTTACAACCCAAAAGGCCTTTGTCCCCATAGTTATTTTGCATATAATTTCCCTGTCAGTTGATAAAACCAGCTCACTCGTATCCTCCCATGGTTAACCAACATGTTCATGTGACTATATATACAATGATATTGCCCAGTGTTACTGAAGCTTACCTATTAGTATTTGCTGCCTCCTACATTTATTTAAGTAACTCCTCCCTGACCCACAATGAGCCTTTTGGTTCCTAGGCTACATATCTTTCATATAATAATTCACTTTACCACCTCCCCCCCCCCTTACTATAGAGTATTCTGTTTTTTTATGATTAGACCAGATACTTAATTTGCAGTTCCCTTGTGAATAACCGCATTTATCAGTAATATGCTTTATATGGAAACACCCAATCATATAAATAACTATGCTCTCTATCTTTAACATTGTCACTCTCGCAGCAATATACAGCTATACAAACCATTTTATTGAAAGAAAAGAGAGCAAACAAACACTCTTTGATGATATATCATAACTGTTTTTGACTTTATTTGATGTTTACTTATATAACTGTTAGACGCTTTTGTGTTTGTGCAATTGAGTATGTCATTTTATATGTTATGATTTTTATCTTGTTAGGGCAACAGATGTGATGTTTCAAGTTTGTGTGTTTAGTATGTCACCACAAATATCAGAATATAATTTTATTTATCTAACAGTTATGATAATATAATAGCTGTAGCAAGACAGGTGATATAATTGTTCTTTCCTCATCATTTCAGATATTGTGTGTCTTGCACGCCTTAAATAAGTTTCATTCATATTTTTAGACTATTTTCTAACAGGAAAAAATGAGAAAATATGAGGTTAAGTGTATATTTTTTTGGTAGGCCTAGATTCCTTTGCGAAGCTCTAGGCATGATTTTGCATTGTCATCGAAATGTATGTTGTGATTCCCTTCTTATGTTTATGTATTATGCATATAACCTCAATAAAAAGTATTTAAAAAAAAAATTGTGTTTGCGATGTGGGAGGACAGGGGTTTAGGGGTTAATAACTTTATTATAGTGTTGAAGATGTCGGGGAGCGGAGGAATAGGGGTTAATACATTTTATTAGTGGAGGCGATGTCAGGAGTGGCAGATTAGGGGTTAATAACTTTAATATAGTATTTGAGTTGTGAGAGGGCCTCGATTTAGGGGTTAATAGGTAGTTTATGGGTGTTAGTGTACTTTGCAACACTTTAGTTATGAGTTTTATGTAACAGTTTTGTTGCGTAAAACTTATAACTACTGCTCTCAGATGGCGTTATGGATCTTGTTGTTATAGGGTGCAACCCAAGCTTTTTTGCCTCAACGCAAAACTCGTAATTGCTGCACTATGGAAGTCCCATAAAAAATTTTACGAGTGTGGGACTGATGTTGCGTTACAGGCTAAAAGACTTGAGGTACAGCTATACCGACAAAACTTGTGATGGCTGCATTGCTGTTTTAACGCTGAAATGGGCATTTCTTCAGCGTTAAAAACATGAACGCACAACTCATAATCTACCTGATTGTTTCTATTTGGACATCCAGAGTAATGGCATGTCACATTGTTCAGTGCGGACTGATAAAGTTATTTCACCCGGTGTGCAAAAGCCTATTATGAAAATATAATTCAGCAAATAGCGAGCAAGATACCAGCCAGATGAAGCCTGAGTGAAACTAATGGTTTTGGATGAAACGCACATAGCAGTGAAGTTTGTTTGTTGAATAGTGATCCAGAAGCACAAGTGGTTGAGCTATAGGCACCCGTGAATGAAAGCAATCTCCAAGAGATGGACACAGGACATTTAAGGTATGAGGTTTGTACTTAGTGTGGATTTGGATGTGATACACACCGCTATTACTATACAGAATATGCCAGTATTTTGAGAATAATGTGGAAGATTGAACTCTGCTCACAGGATTTTGTCATAAGTCCATACAATCAAGCCATAAATGGATACATTGTGTCCTAGTATAAGAGAGGTTAATAGTTGGTTGCCTTAGCAAGACATAGTTCCCACTCTGAATATCCTGAAGAATATTTTATATTGGAGTACCCAAGCTGTATTTGGATATAATATATAGGATCTTTTGATTGGATTATATATTGACATCTATCTCTTGATTCCACTATATTTGGATAAATGGACTTGGAAACAGTTCCAGCAGGCTATATAATCATCACTTCACAGGAAGCTTTATTATTAATTATTGCTGACCGGTCACGTTTCTGTATGTGGTTGCCTATAAACAATAGTTGCACCTTTAGTAAGTAATAAATGTATTTGCCTTTGATGTTTTTATTCTGTCTGGTGTGACATAAGTCATATACTGGGATGAAATTTTGTTCTTGCAATAAGTGATGGCTAAGGTAGACTGGTGGCTCCTTAAGGGACCAATTTTACTTCTTTTTTTTCTTTTTAGGAATGGTTTTCTACCTGTGTGCACCTTCATTCTGCTATACATTTATACCTACAGAATGTTGTAGATTAATGCTTAACTTGCAATTGATGCTGGTAGTTTCTCATATTTATATATATGCCATATTTAAATATATATATCCTTTAATCCTCTGCAGAAGAAAAAAACGCTGCACTTACCAGTCTTGAGAATGATGCATTTTATTCATATTCTCATCAATTCATCATCACATGAAAACCCCAGACGTTTTGGTACCCAGCTGATACCTTTTTCAATGGGTAATGTCAAAATGTGCAAATGTTCCCTAATCATTTTCCTACCTCTTGGATTCCCCCTCACTCATTGAAAGGTTGTTAGATCTGGATTGGTTGGATGCAAGTGATCTATTGGTTACCATGGATGTTGACAGTCTATACACCATTATCCCACATGTGGGGGGTGTGCAGGCTGTCAAGTCCATGGTACTCTTATCATTGGCATATGCGGGACCCCCATAGAGTTCTTGCTTGAATTACTTACCTTTTGTTTGGAGAAAAAATATTTTAAATTTAAAAAGGAATATTTTCTTCAAATAGCATAGACCGCTATGGGATCGAATATGGCTCCCGCATATGCCAACATCTACATGTTGTGGTATAAAACATTCATTATGAAGACCTTGTCTGTACCTAACATAAGGTTTTATGTTAGATACATTGACAATGTGTTTTTGGTATGGAGGGGCACACCAGACTCACTCAAGAATTGCATTGACAGTTTAAATGAGTTGGAGTCACCAATTCGCTTTAAATATGAGTTCAACACTACTACCATACCTTTTTTAGACCTAAATATTTACAAATATTCAGTTGATGTTGGTTTTAGATTTGCTAAACCAACCGACAAGAACTCCTTACTCTTATCAACTAGTTTTCATCCTGAGCATCAAAAAAAGAGAGTGATCTCCTCACAGCTCATGCGAGTAGCTCATAATAACACACTCACAGAGACTAGATATTTCCAAGAAAGTGAAATGAAGCTGAAACTGAAGGAGAGAGGCTATAGAACATCGGCATTGAGTAGATACAAGAAAAAATGTCACAATATGATCAGAGGGCACTCTTAACTAAAACAAGAAATGAGAATGATACCACCAATAAAGTTAATCTCATTACTACATTTACCCCCCTGCATAAGACACTTGAAAAATCCATTCGGACCAATTGGGATGTAGTGAAGACTGATAGGTCACTCCCATTTACACAAACGGATGCACCTCGCATTGTCTACAAGAGGGCTCCAAACTTAAAGGATATTCTGATTCATAATGATCCAGTGAAATGTTATCGGAAAGATACCTGGATGGATACCAGAAGGAAAATGGGTTGTTTTAAGTGTGGGGATTGCACCACTTGTAACAGCATGTTGATGGGTACTATAAAATCTTCCATAGATTGACCTGTACAACCAGCTTTGTGGTTTACATCTTGACGTGTCCGTGTTCTTTAGTATATGTAGGAAAGACCTCTACTACATTTAGAGAGAGGATGGCTAATCATCACCATGTGATTAGGGTGGCTATAGATAAACAAGAATCAGATCAACCTGTAGCTAGGCATTTTATGCTAGCAGGACATACTGCAGCCAGCCTAAGGACCATGCTAATTGACTATGTGCCACCACTGAGTCGAGTTGGGGATAGGCACAAGAAGCTTCTACAGTTGGAGGCTTCATGGATTTATCGCTTGGATACAGTAGCCCCAAGAGGGTTGAATGTCCAGTTGGATTATAAGGTGTTCATTTAGCCAGATGTGGCTATGATTGGACAATCTAGGTCCCATCCTAACCGAGCATTAAACAAATAAGATTCTTCTTTGAAGATGGACTACGACAAAACTTAAATATATCAGAATATGTGAATACAACAGAAGAGTGTGTTATCCACCTTTAAAAGTTTCTACCATGCTGTGGCAGACACGATGCCATTTTAGTTCTTACTCGTTTAGTGTATGTTTTAGGGTTCATAGTCTTGTCCGCAATATAGTGACAGGCTCTAAGTATATATATACATTTTTTAGTTCATTTGATCGCACTGTGGATGTTCTTAGACTCGTTCGGGTTCAGTCACGCCGTTGTGTTTCACTGCTGTATTACTTCAAGGATGACATAGCTGCTACTCGTCATGAGTGGGAGAGGCTATGTTAATTAGTCAAGTGTTTTGTGGTGAAGCGTCTGACGTACTTTAGAACTTATGTGGTGTAATCACATGGGCTTCGCTGACCCGGAAATGTAGAACACATTAGGGTATAAATAGGGAATAGGTGTGAGTTATTGTTAGGGAACATTGGCACATTTTGACATTACCCATTGAAAAAGGTACCAGGTGGGTACCGAAACGTCTGAGGTTTTCATGTGACGATGAATTGATGAGATTATGAATAAAATGTATCATTCTCAAGACCGGTGAGTGCAGCGTTTTTTTCTTCTGCAGAGGATTAAAGAATATTTGTATGTTTTGTACGCAGCACCTCGGCGTTGCTAATTTAGTTATTGGGAGTGCACCTGGATTTGGACTTATATACATATATATATATGTAACAAAAACTTGCACTCGCTGGTCTTATTTCAAAACACACTTTACTGTGACGTTTCGGAGACAGAGTATCCCCTTCCTCAGACGGTCTGAGGAAGGGGATACTCTGGCCTAGATTTAGAGTTTGGCGGTAGCCATCAAAACCAGCGTTAGAGGCTCCTAACGCTGGTTTTGGGCTACCGCCGGTATTTGGAGTCAGTCAGGAAAGGGTCTAACGCTCACTTTCCAGCCGCGACTTTTCCATACCGCAGATCCCCTTACGTCAATTGCGTATCCTATCTTTTCAATGGGATCTTTCTAACTCCTGTATTTAGAGTCGTGGCTGAAGTGAGCATTAGAAATCTAATGATAAAACTCCAGCCGCAGAAAAAAGTCAGTAGTTAAGAGCTTTCTGGGCTAATGCCGGTTTATAAAGCTCTTAACTACTGTGCTCTAAAGTACACTAACACCCATAAATTACCTATGTACCCCTAAACCGAGGCCCCCCCACATCGCCGCCACTCTATAAAAATTTTTTAACCCCTAATCATCCGCTCCGTACACTGCCACCAACTACGTTATCCCTATGTACCCCTAATCTGCTGCCCTTAACACCGCCAACCCCTATATTATATTTATTAACCCCTAATCTGCCGCCCCCGCTATCGCTGACCCCTGTATATTATTATTAACCCCTAAATCTGCAGTCCGCACGCCGCCGCCAGCTACATTATAGCTATGTACCCCTAATCTGCTGCCCCTAACACCGCCAACCCCTATATTATATTTATTAACCCCTAATCTGCCCCCCTCAACGTCGCCTCCACCTGCCTACACTTATTAACCCCTAATCTGCCGAGCGGACCGCACCGCTACTATAATAAAGTTATTAACCCCTAATCCGCCTCACTCCCGCCTCAATAACTCTATAATAAATAGTATTAACCCCTAATCTGCCCTCCCTAACATCACCGACACCTAACTTCAAGTATTAACCCCTAATCTGCCGATCGGAGCTCACCGCTACTCTAATACATTTTTTAACCCCTAAAGCTAATTTTAACCCTAACCCTAACACCCCCCCTAAGTTAAATATAATTTTATTCTAACTAAATAAATTAACTCTTATTAAATAAATTATTCCTATTTAAATCTAAATACTTACCTGTAAAATAAACCCTTATATAGCTACAACATAAATTATAATTATATTATAGCTATTTTAGGATTTATATTTATTTTACAGGCAACTTTGTATTTATTTTAACCAGGTACAATAGCTATTAAATAGTTAAGAACTATTTAATAGCTAAAATAGTTAAATAATTACAAAATTACCTGTAAAATAAATCCTAACCTAAGTTACAATTAAACCTAACACTACACTATCAATAAATTAATTAAATAAACTACCTACAATTATCTACAATTAAACCTAACACTACACTAGCAATAAATACATTAAATACAATTCCTACAAATAAATACAATTAAATAAACCAACTAAAGTACAAAAAATAAAAAATAACTAAGTTACAAAAAATAAAAAAAAATATTTACAAACATTAGAAAAAAATTACAACAATTTTAAACTAATTACACCTACTCTAAGCCCCCTAATAAAATAAAAAAATGCCCTACCCTATTCTAAATTACTAAAGTTCAAAGTTCTTTTACCTTACCAGCCCTGAACAGGGCCCTTTGCGGGGCATGCCCCAAGAAGTTCAGCTCTTTTGCCTGTAAAAAAAACATACAATACCCCCCCCCCAACATTACAACCCACCACCCACATACCCCTAATCTAACCCAAACCCCCCTTAAATAAACCTAGCACTAAGCCCTGAAGATCTTCCTACCTTGTCTTCACCTCGCCGGCTATCACACCGATCCGTCTATCAGCCAATCGGAATTAAGGTAGGAAAATTCTGATTGGCTGATGGAATCAGCCAATCAGAATCAAGTTAAATCCGATTGGCTGATCCGATCAGCCAATAAGATTGAGCTCGCATTCTATTGGCTGATCGGAACAGCCAATAGAATGCGAGCTCAATCTGATTGGCTGATCGGATCAGCCAATCGGATTTAACTTGATTCTGATTGGCTGATTCCATCAGCCAATCAGAATTTTCCTACCTTAATTCCGATTGGCTTTTAGAATCCTATCAGCCAATCGGAATTCGAGGGACGCCATCTTGGATGACGTCCCTTAAAGGAACCGTCATTCGTCGGGAAGTCGTCGGTGAAGATGGATGTTCCGCATCGGCGGGATGAACATGGATCCGGAAGAAAGAAGATTGAAGATGCCGTTGATAGAAGACTTCAGCCGGATCATGGATCTCTTCAGCTCCCGCTTGGATGAAGACTTCAGCCGGATCATGGACCTCTTCAGCTCCCGCTTGGATGAAGACTTCAGCCGGATCATGGACATCTTCAGCCCCCCACTTGGGCTTGGATCAAGACATTGGAGGAGCTCTTCTGGATCGATCTGTGAACCTGGTATGGTGAAGATAAGGTAGGAAGATCTTCAGGGGCTTAGTGTTAGGTTTATTTAAGGGGGGTTTGGGTTAGATTAGGGGTATGTGGGTGGTGGGTTGTAATGTTGGGGGGGGTATTGTATGTATTTTTTTTACAGGCAAAAGAGCTGAATTCTTTGGGGCATGCCCCGCAAAGGGCCCTGTTCAGGGCTGGTAAGGTAAAAGAGCTTTGAACTTTAGTAATTTAGAATAGGGTAGGGCATTTTTTTATTTTGGGGGTCTTTGTTATTTTATTAGGGGGCTTAGAGTAGGTGTAATTAGTTTAAAATTGTTGTAATATTTTTCTAATGTTTGTAAATATTTTTTTATTTTTTGTAACTTAGTTCTTTTTAATTTTTGTACTTTAGTTAGTTTATTTAAATGTATTTATTTGTAGGTATTGTATTTAATTAATTTATTGATAGTGTAGTGTTAGGTTTAATTGTAGATAATTGTAGGTAGTTTATTTAATTAATTTATTGATAGTGTAGTGTTAGGTTTAATTGTAACTTAGGTTAGGATTTATTTTACAGGTAATTTTGTAATTATTTTAACTATTTTAGCTATTAAATAGTTCTTAACTATTTAATAGCTATTGTACCTGGTTAAAATAAATACAAAGTTACCTGTAAAATAAATATAAATCCTAAAATAGCTATAATATAAATATAATTTATATTGTAGCTATATTAGGATTTATTTTACAGGTAAGTATTTAGCTTTAAATAGGAATAATTTATTTAATAAGAGTTAATTTATTTCGTTAGATTTAAATTATATTTAACTTAGGGGGGTGTTAGTGTTAGGGTTAGACTTAGCTTTAGGGGTTAATACATTTATTAGAATAGCGGTGAGCTCCAGTCGGCAGATTAGGGGTTAATGTTTGAAGTTTGGTGTCGGAGATGTTAGGGACGGCAGATTAGGGGTTAATACTATTTATTATAGGGTTAGTGAGGCGGATTAGGGGTTAATAACTTTATTATAATAGCGGTGCGGTCCGCTCGGCAGATTAGGGGTTAATAAGTGTAGGCAGGTTGAGGCGACATTGTGGGGGGCAGATTAGGGGTTAATAAATATAATATAGGGGTCGGCGGTGTTAGGGGCAGCAGATTAGGGGTACATAGGGATAATGTAAGTAGCGGCAGGTTTACGGAGCGGCAGATTAGGGGTTAATAATAATATGCAGGTGTCAGCGAAAGCGGGGGCTGCAGAATAGGGGTTAATAAGTGTAAGGTTAGGGGTGTTTAGACTCGGGGTACATGTTAGAGTGTTAGGTGCAGACGTAGGAAGTGTTTCCCCATAGCAAACAATGGGACTGCGTTAGGAGCTGAACGCAGCTTTTTTGCAGGTGTTAGGTTTTTTTTCAGCTCAAACAGCCCCATTGTTTTCTATGGAGGAAACGTGCACGAGCACGTTTTTGAAGCTGGCCGCGTCCGTAAGCAACGCTGGTATTGAGAGTTGAAGTTGCGTTAAATATGCTCTACGCTCCTTTTTTGGAGCCTAACACAGCCATTCTGTGAACTCTCAATACCAGCGGTATTTAAAAGGTGCGGCCAGAAAAAAGCCAGCGTTAGCTATGCACCCCTTTGGCCGCAGAACTCTAAATCTAGGCGTCTGTCTCTGAAACGTCACAGTAAAGTGTGTTTTGAAATAAGATTAGCGAGTGAAAGTTTTTGTTACTTGTATTCAATTTGTTACTAGCACCCTGGCTACCTGGCTTTTGAAAGTGAGAGTGCTCTCCTGTGTGTTAATATTATATATATATATATATATATATATATATATATATACAAAAATAAAGAGAGTGTTTTCAATCCTTCATTAAATATATGAAAGTATGTCCAAAGATAGTCTTATCCTTTATTAACCCCACATGGCTATTGCCCTAAGACTTCATGTGAGAGGCAACAGTCTCATACGGAACAATTGAATCAATCATAGAGCGCAGTCACTGATGTGAGTAAATGTCGGTGTGGGTCTAATACACAATCTCCAGGAGAAAGGGGTGATAGATTTGCGCTAGAACAAGAGGGTATGGCTAGTGAGTTTTGGATGGGATATCCTCTAAAGATCCCAAAAAAAGAGAGAGATAGCATGCAAGGGAAAAAACACACCAGCGCCTAAAATAGGCTGTTATACCCAAGAATCACAGAGTCAGTATAAGGATATAGAAAAGTATTTATTACTAAATTACTATAGGACAAGGAATACAATTATAAATCCTCACTCAAAATAAACTAAAATCGGTGCAGGTTGACCAACCTAGGATACTAATATTTCGATAAATAGAAATGTCTATAAGTATAAAACATCTGTTAAAATAGTATGTAAAAATTTATATAAAACATATGTGAGATTAAATATAAAAAGAGCACATATGTGAGAAAAAATGAACACTTAAAAGCGAGTATTATGCAACACACAGCAATATACCGTATATAACATATGGCAAATGGCAAATTCAAAGCTTGCTGATAAATCAATTCTGAGCAACAAACACTAACAGACCTATTAGGAGTACTGAAAATAACAACCACTTCTGATCGTAGGTTAGTGTCCGATGAGAGTTTATAAGTCTATAGGACTGTATTGTCAGTAATTCAAGTAATAAAATACTTCAGAAAATGAAGAACGGATTAAACCTGTATGGTTTTTGTTAGTCCGTATAAAAAGCAGCTGAATGGTACCTTTTATGTTGTATATCCAGTTGTGGCAACAATGGTGTGTCAGGATAATATTTCCAATATCTCCGAAAAGTAGCCGATCGTGAAGCCGGTTTCCTCCTCTTGGCGTTCTCCCGCTGTGCACCTACAGAGTGCGCGCCTTCTCCTGAAGGGGCTCTGATAGGTCCTGGCTGTTTGTGGGGGAGTTACCGCTCTCGATCAGGTTTAGATGCCGGCTCTACGGCTATAGTAGTGTGTGATGTCTAGGACTTCCTATGCGTCCAATGCAGTCTCTTAGGTTAGGAAAAGATAGCAGCAACGCGTTTCAACTGAGAAAACTCAGTCTTTGTCTTTGTCTTTTTTTTCTACTATCTATTAAGTTCTTTTTTAATATAAAAGATATTATAACTGCTGCTATCTATTTATAATTTATTATTGTTGTAACATCAGTCTGGCTAAGTATTTTTTAAATTTGAATTTATATCCAATATAATAGACATAATTTTGTTAATATTATGTTCCTCTAGTTAGGAGTTCTACCCTATTATATTTATTCAAGATTGAATTGCAAGTAACAATGTAAACAATAGGGAGGAGTGACAATTTCAACATGATTTTATTGCAACCAATGAGAATTTAGAGAAGGGTACTAAAGGTTTAATGCAGGTGTGCCCATCAGCTATGATTACGGCTCTGTGCCGAAACATGTCAGCTTTTTGTTCTCATGTTTGATTTTTGTTGTTTTTCGTTATATTTTTATGCTGGTACCCCCATGTTTTAATGAGTGTGACTACACTTGAATAAAGTTTATGTTTTTACCGCTATTTTGCACTTTTTGCTGAAAAACTTTGGGCTTGTGGATATATATATATACACACACACACAATTGTTCTTTCTTATTCTTTGGTAGAATATTTTGAGTTTAATGTCAATTTAATCACAAACTAGAGTGTATTCAATAATGCTGAAATGCAGTGAATATATTGTTTTACATCATCTTTTTAATACTACAACACAACATTGTTGTGAATTATATTGGACTGCTGTGCATTTGATTTCCCCTAGCTGCTATCACAGACAGCTGCTCCTTAACTAGTCTGCTGCCTCTGAGGCTGCAGACATCAATCCGCAGCCTCAGAGGCAGCCCTGCTAGCGGCTGATTGGCCACGAATCTGCAGGGGGCAGCAATGTCTGTCGGACATGATCCACTGAGCGGATCATGTCGGACAGACATTTGATAAATCAGCCCCCTAGCATAAACTGTAAGGGGTTAAAAAAAATGTGCACCGATCACAAAATAAGCACATTAAAATAAAGTGTTACACTCATATATACAATTTCTACTAAAAATATTAATATGAATATTAATAAGTTGTTTATAAGGGTTGAAAGTATATATGACAAGGTGTTTGAATGGAAAGGACTATATATATATATATATATATATTTATTTATTTATATATCTGTGTGTTTATATATGTAATTTTGGTGTTTTTAAATTGCGAGCTCAGAGCTGGTGGGGAGTTTAACTTTAGCTGTTTGAAAGGAGCATCTACAGCTTGATAACTGGACTAGTCTGACTGGGCTGATTGACAGCCCCTGCTTGTACAGGATTGGCCGCATGAGAGCAGGGGGTGGCATTGCACAAGCAGCTGCTCAATACTGCCCACTACCTGTGATCATGGGGAG
Organism: Bombina bombina; assembly: GCF_027579735.1. NCBI lineage: Eukaryota > Metazoa > Chordata > Amphibia > Anura > Bombinatoridae > Bombina > Bombina bombina. Next base: position 694,202,291 of record NC_069501.1, read on the forward strand.
GTCAGCTTCCATAATTGGAAAGCAGTCCATCCACTCGATAATAAATGGAACCCATTATTAAATTCCATTCCATTATTTATTCTGTTGCTGTTGCATTTGTTTTTTAAAGCATAACAGAATGAGAAATTTTGATCATCATTGATCACATTTGCCCTCTTCACCTTTTTTGTTTAGGAGACTTTCTTATTTGTTGTCCACATAATATAAAAGTGTTTTTTTACTATTATTTAATGTTTAAGAACAAGGCATCTCTCCATTAACTGTGATTGTCATTAAGATAAATGTATTATTATCACCTAGGTTTTAATTTCTATAACAGTCTTTGTATGTATGTTTTTCCTTTATTTAATCAAGACAAACAATAATTATCTACTTTTTATATTTTTTGAATCTTTTTAAAACCTTGAAGAACTACTAACTCACACAACTATAAAATACGATAAATGCATAAATCTATAGAATATTACTTTTTCTTTTTACCAAAATATAATTTTAGCTAATATGTTATGCTGGAAACATATATGTATATATATCTGATATGCATGACAATATCTGTAAAAATTAATTCTTTGAATAATTAATTGATTTGGTAAAACTGATTTGAATCATAATCCCATTGCAATATCTCTATAACACTGCTTTTATGATACAGTCTTTTTCATATGCCTCTGTGCAATGCAATGTATTGAAGAAGTGTTCAACATATAATAGGCTTGCATATATTATTTATATAAAAGCAGATATCAATGAAGAAAAATCAGATCAAACACATCTTTAATCTTGCAACCTCAAAGAGGAATTGTAACCGGATATAAAAAAAAAAAAGACGTTCATTAAAAGGCTGTTTTATCAACATTGCTTTTGCATAATACAGCAGAAGATGTGGGGTTGGATAGTGAATCCAAAACTGGCTGTTTTAACACTTTCTAATTGCACAGCAAAACAAGATTTCCATCAGTCTCTTAGCTCAATGTTTTTTATTGAACTTTATTGTAAAATAATGATATCTTTAATTAGTTCATATGCTCGTTGGTTTATATTCTCTTGTGTCAGAGATACATTGCCAACTATATTCCAATCTTGGAGAAATATAAAATGAAATGTATTTTTGTGTTAATCTATGTGGAGTAGCATATTTTGATTTCATATATGGCTATTCTAATCGGCACTATTTGTATTGCCATACTATCAGCTCGATTACAAGTGTGTGCGTTCTTCTTTTAACGCTGAAAATATGTTATTTTCAGCATTAAAACTGCACCGCAGCCATTACAAGTCTTGTCGGTATAGGTGCCTTTTAGCCTGTTACGCAACGTCAGTACCGCACTCGTAAAAATTAAGTTTTTTCATGGGTTTGCCATAGCGCCGGTATTACGAGTTTTGCGGTTAGGCTAAAAAGCGAGCGTTACAGACTAAAACGACAAGATCTGTACCGCCATCTAAAAGCAGTAGTTATGAGTTTTACGCTACAAAGCTGTAACATAAAACTCATAACTAAACTGCTGCAAAGTGCACTAAACACCCATAAACTACCTCTTAACCCCTAAACCGAGGCCCTCCAGCATCACAAATGCTATATTAAATTTATTAACCCCTTATCTGCCGCTTCCGATATCGCCGCCACTAATAAAATTTATTAACCCCTATTCTGCCGCTCCCCGACATCATCACCACTATACTAAAGTTATTAACCCCTAAATCTCCACCCCCGCATCGCAAACACGATTTAAATATTATTAACCCCTAATCTCCCATCACCCCCACTATACTAAAGTTATTCAGCCCTACACCGCCGCCACTAAAGTTATTAATCCCTACACCAAAAGCTCCCCACAACAAAATATAATAAATTAAACTATTAACTTCTAAACCGAAAGCCCCCCACATCGCAATAAACTAATTAAAACTAGTAACCCATAAACCTAACCCTAACGTAACCCTAACCTTAACGTAACCCTAACACCCCCTAATTTTAACATAATTAAAATATAGCTAAATTAAACTTACAATTAATAACTAAATAAACCTATTAACCCCTAAACCGCCAGCCCTCCACATGGCAACAACCTAAATTAAACTATTAACCCCTAGCCCTAACCCTAATGTAACCCTAACACCCCCTAACTTTAACATAATTAAAATATAACTACATTAAACTTACAATTGTTCAAAGGACACTGAACCCATTTTTTTTCTTTTGTGATTCAGATAGAGCATGAAATTGTAAGCAATTTTCTAATTTACTCCTGTTACCAAATTTTCTTTATTCTCTTGGTATCTTTATTTGAAATGCAAGAATGTAAGTTTAGATGCTGGCCCATTTTTGGTGAACAACCTGGGTTGTCCTTGCTGATTGGTGGATAAATGTATCCACCAATAAAAAAAGTGCTGTCCAGTGGTGTGAACTAAAAAAAATGCTTAGATGCCTTCTTTTTCAAATAAAGATAGCAAGAGAACAAAACAAAAATGATAATAGGAGTAAATTAAAAAGTTGCTTAAAATTGCATACTCTATCTGAATCACAAAAGAAAAAAAAATGGGTTCAGTGTCCCTTTAACTAAATAATGCCTATTTAAAAATAAATACATACGGCCAGATTTCGAGTTTTGCATTAGGAGCTATGCGGTACTAACAAGCAGTTTTTTCTCACCGCTCACTTACCTGGTATTTTTACAAACCCGGCATTAAAAGGCAAGAATTGATTGTAGAGCAAAATTGGGCTCCATAATGCACTTCAATACCAGTGCTGCTTAAGTCAGCGGTGAGCTGGTCGTACGTGCTCGTGCACGATTTTCCCATAGATATCAATGGGGAGAGCCGGCTGAGAAAAAGTCTCACACCTGCCAAAAAGAAGCGTAAATCTCAATAACACAGCCCCATTGATTCCTATGGGGAAACTATGTTTACACCTAACACCCTAACATAAACCCCGAGTCTAAACACCCCTAATCTTACACTTATTAACCACTAATCTGCCGCCCCCGACATCGCCGACACCTACATTATATTTATTAACCCCTAATCTGCCGCTCCGGACATTGCCGCCACCTACATTATACTTATGAACCCCTAATCTGCTGCCCCCAACATCGCCGACACCTACATTATATTTATTAACCCCTAATCTGCCGTCCCCAATGTCGCTGCAACCTAACTACATTTATTAACCCCTAATCTGCAGCCCCCAACGTCACCGCCATTATAATAAAGTTATTAACCCCTAAACCTAAGTCTAACCCTAACCCCCCCAACTTAAATATAATTTAAATAAATCTAAAAAAAATTACAACAATTAACTAAATTATTCCTATTTAAAAATAAATACTTACCTATAAAATAAACCCTAAGATTGCTACAATATAACTAATAGTTACATTGTAGCTAGCTTAGGGTTTATTTTTATCTTACAGGCAACTTTGTATTTATTTTAACTAGGTAGAATAGTTATTAAATAGTTATTAACTATTTAATAACAACCTAGTTAAAATAAAGACAAATGTACCTGTAAAATAAAACCTAACCTAAGTTACAATTACACCTAACACTATGGTTGGTTGGTTGTGTGGGTGGTGGGTTTTAATGTGTGTGTGTGTGTGGGGGAATTGTAATTTTTTTTTCAGGTAAAAGAGCTGATTACTTTGGGGCAATGTCCCGCAAAAGGCCCTTTTAACGGCTATTTGTAATTTAGTGTAGGGTAGGAGTTTTTTTTATTTTGGGGGGCTTTTTTATTTTGTTAGGGGGATTAGATTAGGTGTAATTAGTTTAAAAATCTTGTAATTTCTTTATTATTTTCTGTAATTTAGTGGGGGGGTTGTACTTTAGATAATTGTATTTAATTGTAATTAATTGTATTTAATTTAGGTAATTAATTTAATTATAGTAAAGTGTTAGGTGTAATTGTAACTTAGGTTAGGTTTTATCTTACAGGTAAATGTGTCTTTATTTTAACTAGATAGTTATTAAATAGTTACTAACTATTTAATAACTATTCTACCTAGTTAAAATAAATACAAAGTTGCCTGTAAAATAAAAATAAACCTTAAGGCCTAGATTTGGAGTTTGGCGTTAGCCGTGAAAACCAGCGTTAGAGGCCCCTAACGCTGGTTTCTTACGGACTCTGGTATTTCGAGTTCATTTACTGACACTCAAAAATCACCCAACGCTCAAATTTCTACCGACACCTCAGACCCAGTAGTAAACATATACCGACAAAATAAACATTCACGAATCACAAAACAAATATTACACAAAGTACACTTACACTCATACAAACACTACAGTATGTTTATTTTTAAGATTTAATAATTTTTCATCAAAATACAAAGGATCAAAGTTGCGAGTTCTCGGGTGTTAGTAAAAAAACTACACAAATCCATTTTCCCATTGACTTACATTGACACACGGGAAAAGACCCTCATATACCTACATCTAACTAATAACATTATCACAAATATACACTCATCGATGCATACAAACAATATACACCACATGACATACAAAAAATATTTATTTATCACAAAAAGAACACGATTTAGTTACTTTTTCACACAAGCTCATGACGTCACTCACTTTACGAGGAAAACCAGTCTTAGAAAAAAAAAAAATTACCAAATTTTAGAGCCTCCATTGACTTCTATTGGGAAGACGTGCTCGTGCACGCGAAACCCACATTTCCCTAACGCACGCAAATAGCGTAGACCGAAAAACTCCAAATACCAGTGCTAGAAAATACATACTTTTATGCGTTAGACCCAGCTATGATAAATAGATCAAGAAATGACTATTTCCCTATGGTGGATTTATGGATTTTACTTTTTGAATATTCACAACACCATTAAATTGTTTCAGACTTTTATATTACATCAACTACAAATCAACATCACTAGTAACAAACTTTTTGTTATCAAAATATTACATTTAAACGGACACCAAAATAATGTAAACTTTTCTGGATTCACAAACACTACACAATGGGAAAAAATTCTCATTTACCTTTATTATTGCATTTCAGTTATTCAACTCATATGCTTGCAGCAACAGCATATCTACATAGGCTTAACACATGATCAGTCATGGATGCACATACATTACTTGTAACATTCACTCATACATGTGCATTCAAATGATGGGGGAAAAACACATTACATTCTCTCTAGGAATCACAAAAGAGAACATATGGATTTTACTGTACTTTTAACATCATGATTCCATCACCAGAAACCATTAGGAATTACGTACAACAAGAACATCATTACACAAGATTACAGATGTCACTTTATGGGAAGGAACAACAATGTCAGACCGCTATATAGAAGTCAGCATATGTGGGATACAATCACAATATATACGTACATGTACATAACACGCATCACCCATCACGCAACCACTAAGCACACATTTATATTTTATTCAGCACACAATAACAATGTAGTCAAATACAACAACACAATGAGGATTTCAGAACTACATAGGCAGGTTAATAATATCATGACGTCATTAGAAGATTCAACCATACACATTACAGATTCACGACTGTACCGCCCCTTTCGGAACTTTAACACTCAATACTACAATACAACATATACGTAAATAACAGTTTGGAACAGCATTATTAGGGAGATTTGAATGGGACAATTAATAAATATTGTCCGATCGCAAATCACTTATATATATAATACTACAGATGACAGCCGGAAGTTATTCAGTATTAGTGCCATTTGAATGGGACGCCTACAATATTTACATCTCGGCAATCACTTATATATACAATACTACAGATAACAGACGGAAGTTATTCAGTATTAGTGCCATTTGAATGGGACGCATACAATATTGACTGCTCGGCAATCACTTATATATACAATACTACAGATGACAGTCGGAAGTTATTCAGTATTAGTGCGATTTGAAAGGGACGCATACAATATTGACATCTCGGCAATCACTTATATATACAATACTACAGATGACAGCCGGAAGTTCTTCAGTATTAGTGCGATTTGAAAGGGACGCATACAATATTGACATCTCGGCAATCACTTATATATACAATACTACAGATGGCAGATGGGAAGTTCAGAATTATTATTGCGATTTGAAAGGGACGCATACAATAATGACAGCTCGGCAATCACTTATACATACACAATACTACAGATGGCAGACGGGAAGTTCTGAATTATTATTGCGATTTTACAGGGACGCATACAATATTCACATCTCGGCAATCACTTATATATACAATACTACAGATGGCAGACGGGAAGTTCTGAATTATTATTGCGATTTTAAAGGGACGCATACAATATTGACTGCTCGGCAATCACACATATATATACAATACTACAGATGGCAGATGTTACTTTATCGTTTACAAACAATATTGCAGCAACATTGATCGATCACATTCGATGCACATTATACACAACTATGCACTTTCATTCATGTTAGCCTGGACGTGTGCTTGTAACTATAAGATCGCGTTTAAGAAATATTTAATACGCATATGATCAAACATTACAAACATGCACTGTATGTGTGATATTTGACACTTTCACATTGAGATTCATTGTTGGAAAACATTTCAGCAAACAACCAAAAAACGCCCACTGTGAAAGCATTCGCGCCGCTCACATACAAACAGGTGAATACAATCAGCAATCATTACAAACTCACTACCATTGGACTAATTGTACTATAAATCCACCAAACAACATGGCCAAAGCATCACTTGTGATCCACATCAGATCAAGTGCATACCTTGTTACGCTGTTTTGAAAGATGGATGACGATGACATGGTAGACGCTGCTGGTGCTGCTATTGGCGAACTAGCTGTTTGTCGAATCAGGCAGCCTCGGTGGCTCAGACTGAGACGAAGGGGTCGTCTGGTTCAAGGCCCTCCTGTCTACAGGGTGAGACCCACCTTGGAAAACATGAGCGACTTTGAGGTTTATGATAAGTATCGGCTCGATCGCGAACAGCTCATTGGCCTTTACGATCTTCTTAAACCTCATTTGGAGCCACGTATAAGAATAAGGACTGCTGTTCCTGCCATGAGTAAGATGCTAAGCTGTCTATACGTCCTGGCCTCCGGGAGTTTTCAATCCGGAGAACTGTACATGCATGGCCTGGCTCAAGGTACATTCTCTGTGATGTTTGATAACTTTCTGGACGCCATGGTACGTATCAGTAAGCAATACATAGGATTCCCACAGAATGATGGTGATTGGAGGCGCCTGAAGCGGGAATTCTTTGATATTGCTGAATTGCCCAATGTCTTGGGAGCCATAGATTGTACCCACATTGCGCTGCGTGCTCCAATTGATGACTTGCCCTTCAGAAATCGCAAACATTTTCATAGCCTCAACGTGCAGTATGTTTGTGACGCACGGATGAGGATTATGCATGTGTGTGCGAATTTTGGAGGGGCTAGTCATGATGCCCGCATCCTCTCTCTGTCGTCCCTGTAGAGACCGTTTGAGGAAAGACAAATGCCCCCTGGTTATCTCGTTGGTGAGTATTTGTGCACAACATGGTTAATTAGTTTGACAATTGCCACTGTAGTTTTAAAATGTTAGCGTAATGTTCAGCTATAGGATGCAATTTAACTATTTATTTGTTTTCCCCGCTAATGTCTACTTTTAGTTCAATGCAGATATGTAGCATGATTACCTTAAATGCTCAGATAGATAATGCAATGTAACCATGTAGTTTTCATTTTACACAAGGTTTGGTTTAGGAGAAATATGCATATGTAGCATGTCTTAGCTGAAATGGGAAGATATTAGCGAATGCAATTTAACCATGTCATTGTCTCTTTCCGCTAATGTCTTTTAGTTCAATGCAGATATGTAGCATGTCTTACCTTAAATGCTCAGATAGAGAATGCAATGTAACCATGTAGTTTTCATTTTACACAAGGTTTGGTTTAGGAGAAATATGCATATGTAGCATGTCTTAGCTGAAATGGGAAGATATTAGCGAATGCAATTTAACCATGTCATTGTCTCTTTCCGCTAATGTCTTTTAGTTCAATGCAGATATGTAGCATGTCTTACCTTAAATGCTCGGATAGAGAATGCAATGTAACCATGTAGTTTTCATTTTACACAAGGTTTGGTTTAGGAGAAATATGCATATGTAGCATGTCTTAGCTGAAATGGGAAGATATTAGCGAATGCAATTTAACCATGTCATTGTCTCTTTCCGCTAATGTCTTTTAGTTCAATGCAGATATGTAGCATGTCTTACCTTAAATGCTCAGATAGAGAATGCAATGTAACCATGTAGTTTTCATTTTACACAAGGTTTGGTTTAGGAGAAATATGCATATGTAGCATGTCTTAGCTGAAATGGGAAGATATTAGCGAATGCAATTTAACCATGTCATTGTCTCTTTCCGCTAATGTCTTTTAGTTCAATGCAGATATGTAGCATGTCTTACCTTAAATGCTCAGATAGAGAATGCAATGTAACCATGTAGTTTTCATTTTACACAAGGTTTGGTTTAGGAGAAATATGCATATGTAGCATGTCTTAGCTGAAATGGCAAGATATTAGCTAATGCAATTTAACCATGTCATTGTCTCTTTCCGCTAATGTCTTTTAGTTCAATGCAGATATGTAGCATGTCTTACCTTAAATGCTCAGATAGAGAATGCAATGTAACCATGTAGTTTTCATTTTACACAAGGTTTGGTTTAGGAGAAATATGCATATGTAGCATGTCTTAGCTGAAATGGGAAGATATTAGCGAATGCAATTTAACCATGTCATTGTCTCTTTCCGCTAATGTCTTTTAGTTCAATGCAGATATGTAGCATGTCTTACCTTAAATGCTCAGAGAATGCAATGTAACCATGTAGTTTGCATTTTACACAATGCTTGATTTAGGAGAAATATGCATATGTAGCATGTCTTAGATGAAATGGGAAGATAGAGAATAATATTGAACTAGATTTTTTTTTTTTAAATAAACATTTGTTAGTGGATTATAGTGTACAAAACTTTTTATTGGACTCCAAATACTATTTTGAGGATTCTGTTAGAATTATGTTCTGTTCATGATTTATAGGTGATTCTGGGTACATGAGCCGGCCTTGGCTCATTACCCCCTTGCGTAGCCCGACTGATGTGTCTGAGGAGCGCTACAATAGGGCTCATAAGAGAACCAAGGCGGTGGTTGAACGGATGTTCGGGCTCCTGAAGATGAGGTTCAGGTGCCTGGACAGGTCGGGAGGAGCCCTCCAGTACAACCCAAAGAAGGTGGCTAAGATCGTTGTAGCCTGTAGCGTCCTGCATAATATTGCACAGCGGGCTGGGATGCTGCAGGGCGTCCCGGCGGACCGAAACCTCCTCAGAGATGAGGAGGATGATCCTGTTCTAGAGGGGCCATTCCGGGACGAGGGGCTCAATGTCAGAGCAGGCATCATCAACCGCCACTTTAGACGGTAAAGAATAGAAGTTAGACTGGAGTATTGTCAATAGATGTGAACTCTAGGGAAATGACAAGTAGAGAATTGTGCAAACATGTTAGGATTGTTCATCAAATGCTAAAAATGTATTTAATTTATTAATATAGGTGATGCTCTGGGCATTGGGTCCTGAAGCGAGTCTTTGCCACCTGGTTTTTAAAGAGGACATCAGATGGTAAGTATAAATGTATGGACTGTTGCTGGCATAAATTGTACACAAATACATCATACGGCATACATTTTCTAAACTAGTATTTAGTTTACACATTACTTAAAATGTAAATACTCAGAAAGGGATCCTCTAGCATAACTATCCTCTAGCATGACTATGGTTCAATGTCACACATTAGAGGTTCGTCCTGCTCAATATGACTCATCTTCACACTTGATAGAACATAACACAAGATGCTACACACGCTTAGTAAGCTAGTGACAGAAATTTATTCTGAAATGGGGGGTGGGAGAGGGGTACAGAACTGATCCCTCACTTGTAGTAATTTTTATTAAACTTTTTCTGCCATTAGGGAGCTGACTTAATCTAAAGACTGAAAGGGTAGAATTAGAAGCCTGACAGTGAAGATTGCCCAGACTGACAGTGGAAAAAGCCAAGATTGAAATTGAAGTATACCAATGGGATCATGTCTGGCATTATCTTTCCAATCTGCTGACCTTGAAAACCATACAAAGACATGTTCACATGGTAAGTGCCAACTATTTGATAGAATAAGGCTGTGGAGGCATCCTATTGGAGACACTTAGATTATTTTCCAATTTTTAGATGGTATTTCACAGTCCTCTATTTTGGAAATGATGAATAACACACCTATTGAAGATCAACTGTTTAGCCCTGAATTGACTTTCAAAGACCATGCATTATCCAGGTTGGTGTACCAATGCATGCTAGTTAAGAATCACAGGAAGAATGTTGAATATTAGTAGCTTACATACATTAGTCATATTTCGTTCATAATTAGATATTTAGGGATCACAATCAGACACTTAGATGATTTTACTTTTTTAGATGGTATTTCACAGTCCTCTATTTTATGAACTGATGAATAAGACACCTATTGAAGATCAACTGTTTAGCCCTGAATTGACTTTCAAAGACCATGCATTATCCAGGTTGGTGTACCAATGCATGCTAGTTAAGAATCACAGGAAGAATGTTGAATATTGGTAGCTTACATACATTAGTCATACTTATTTCATAATTAGATATTTAGGGATCACAATCAGAAAAAGGAATACATATTATAGTTGATATAGAGGTATTTGAATGGACATGAAATATTACATTTATGTTCAGCATACATATATATTATTGAAATGTGATATACATTATTATGTAGAATTAGAAAATCAGATATTTAAATTTATTTTTTTATTACACAATAGAATGGGTTTTTTTTTTGTTAAAAATTTAATTAATAAATATCTTGATAAAATGTTGAACAAAGTTAGAGCATAGACACAAGATGATTGTAAATGTATTTTATGAATATTTGACAACGTGTGTATTAACTTTGTTAAAAAAAAAAAAAAAATATTTCAGATTGTCATCTGATGACTTCCAGGAATATTTTTTTGTTTTTGTTTCAGAAACTTTAATTTTTTTAAATGGTAATAATAAACATTTTATTATTAAATACACTCTTTTGAACAGATTATAATAAATATCCATATAATCTGTCATTAAAAAACAATTTGACTCCCATGACTGGTAGTTGGCTATTTGACAAGCACATGCATAAGATCAAATAATGCATTAATTTTAGAAAATCCACTGATTCCGAAAATATTACATTAAACTATCTTTTTTAACATTAATTGGGGAGTGAGATCCATCGATGCTTTTGTTCGGAAATTCTTAGATGTTAAAATAATTTAGGATATGTAGTCAAAATTTGACAGAAATTATTTGTTTTCACTTTTAAGAAGGGGAAGTGGTTCAATTACATTAAAGTGACAGTGTTGTTGAATGTAAAATTAATTTTATAAGATCTTGTATCTTCCTTAGGTATCTCAAAACATTATTTTCTAAATTCTTTTAATTTTTACATTGATAAATGTTAGGTCATTTAACTTGATATTTTTCACAAGCTAGTTATTGGATGCCAGGTTAATCGATTTAATTTTCTAGTGGAGTCATTTAACTATAGTTATTAATATTATGTAGTTTTTAAAATCTTACCTCTTGGGTTAGACATCACATATCTATATATAATTTTCATTCCCCTTTAGTTTATTTTGACAATGTTAAATCAACATTCCAAATGTTTTGGTCCTTAAAGGGACATTCACAAAGTATATTGTGTATTGATTTTTAAATAATTCATAAAAGAATTTAAACATATTTAGAAAGTACTATAGAATTACATTCAATCTTTAAATATACTTTGAAAAAAATACATCAATGCACATATCTTAGTCAATTACATAAGGCATCTATGTGCAACCAACAATCAGCATCAAAATAGCCTATGTAGATATGTATTTAATCCAAGAATATATATAATTACAATCTAATGATTGAATACCAAAACATATTAAGTTGTTCAAATATTATAATCTTATCCAAAATGCATACATAACATATAGCTTAATGTCCCTCTAAGCTGAAGACTCCGAAATACCTCCTTTACAATATATATTTCAGTCAGTGTGTAAAACAATCCAGAAGTTAATCTAAATTTGCTTTACTCATATGTTATACTAATTTAGCAAAAGGAAGGTGCCTAGGTTTCGGATATTTCAAGCATTATTGTGAAATGTTTATTTAAAGGGACATGAACTCAAAATATACTTAAAGGGAGACATTTAAAAAATTAATGATTTATATATTCTGAATGAGTATTCTATTTTAAGCAACTTTAAAAATTGTCTCATATTATGAATGCTCCTTGTGATGTTGCGATCATTACTTTAAAAATAAGGCATTAAATAGATAATTTATTTGCTTCAGTACTCTGGACAGAACTTGGTTTTTTTGGTTGGATTAATTTATCCAACAATCATCAAGGACAACCCAGGTTTTTGGAAACAATTGTCCGTAATCTAAAATATCATTATTGATTTGCAAAGAAAGATAACAAGATAATTCTTAACATTTGAGAATCGGATTAAATTATAAAGTTGTTTAACATTTCATGCTCAATCTGAATCACGAACGCTAAATTTGTTTGGACAGTGTCCCTTTAAGAGATTTAAAGAGTGTATTTACTTCTCTTCTTATCTTGACATACTTTGCTTGAAAAGCATATCGAGATAGGCTCAGTAGATGAAGATTGGTGGATGCACAGAGATGCCTTATGTGATTGGCTCAACCATGTGCATTTAAATTTCTTCTGTTGAGGATATCTAAATACTAAGATAAATTGATTTACATTTTAAAGTCTAAACAATTTTCTATCTCTACAGATCATTTGATACAATTGTTTGGTTGTAATGTCTATTTAAAAATAAAGACGCCATTGCACAATAACATATATGAGCACTTCAGACAAATACAAGCTCAAAGTTTATTTACTAATAACAAACAAACCTGTAGTTTAACATTTATAAACAGATTATCCAAGTTACTGACATTATAACCTGAATTTGAACATTCAGAAATATTGCGTGGGAAACGCATCTTGAAACCCCAGATTAGCATCTTTAAACATTAGAGTCTAATGTCACGCAATAGCACACAATCAATGTGCATTATGAAATACATTTAATAGAGCAATATCAATACTTCACAATAAGTAAAGAAATGGATTTTATGAACAATAAAGACATACAATATTAAATGTGTATTTGTATTAAAGAAACAGACCGTTATTAAACCGAGAAATGTCTACAACATTTAATAATGTGACAGTATTAGATTTTAAAGAGAATTTAAACATTAATATTTAACGGATCACGGATATTAAATATGCGTCACACATATCCGCATGACAGGCCCATGAGTTACAAATAAGTCTACATGAAAAATGAAGTTACAGCACCACCAGGAGGTATGTGTAAGGAAGTTACTAAGATATGAAACATTAAGGAACGGCCAATCAGAGTTCATCACACAAACACAACTTGAGTCAGGATGGTCTCACAGACATTCTAACAATATTTCAAACTTTTATCCAATCAGATGTACAGATAACTTGTCCCATGGTGCATCTCATGTTTACTTCACCATATAAAAGTCCATTACACGTTGCCATCTTTGTCAGTTCTCTAATGCCTGCAGGCAGTATATAATATTTATTAATAATTATATTCTACAACCCAGCAGGCATGTCAGCTCCCAGGTTCACCAAGGAGGAGAGCGCTGCACTGGTCCACGCCGTCAAGGACTTTTATCCCCAGCTGTTTGGGAACAAGAGGAGGTTGACAGATGCGCATGTTAAGAAGGCCCTCTGGGAGTCTATCACCAATGCGGTTAGATTGGTGTGTGACGTCCAGAGGAGCCAGGATCAGATCATGAGGAGATTCGGAGATATGAGGTTGCGCTTGACAAAAAAAGTCAACCTCATAAGGCACTGGGTACAAGCCCGTAAAAGAGGGGGCAAAAGAGAGGCCCCGCGGAAACTCTACCTACTCCCTTATGAGGTGACTTTATGCGAGCTCCTCAATCTCCGGGTCCCCAAAAGATTTAGATCCTCGCCATCCTCGGCCTCCTCTTCTTCCCTCCCAGCTGCGGGATCTGAAAGTCCTGACGCGGGGGCCAGGGCAGCTGCTTCTCCGTCCGGTGGCCTGGGAGGAGATGATGGAGAATCTGAACCAGGTAACTATCCAACTTCATATAATATCTTAATATTTGATTTTTTTTAAAAAAATGTGTATATAGTCAGATACTAAACCTATACAGATCTCACAACATACACTACATATGATGTTTAGATATCTGATTTTATATTAGTGACACATGAAATAGGAATGATGTTTCGTCTACAGAATATGCGTCACAGAGCGAAAATGGAATTTCGCATACATGTTAACATGGGTTAGCTGTAAGTGGCATTGCTTTATACATGTTGGTCAAATGACGGATGCGTAATTCCGCTTGGAATCATTGCGCAATGATCGCGAAAATGGAATTTCGCATACACGTTAACATGGGTTAGCTGTAAGTGGCATTGCTTTATACATGTTGGTCAAATGACGGATGCGTAATTCCGCTTGGAATCATTGTGCAATGATCGCGAAAATGGAATTTCGCATACATGTTAACATGGGTTAGCTGTAAGTGGCATTGCTTTATACATGTTGGTCAAATGACGGATGCGTAATTCCGCTTGGAATCATTGCGCAATGATCACGAAAATGGAATTGCGCATACACGTTAACATGGGTTAGCTGTAAGTGGCATTGCTTTATACATGTTGGTCAAATGACGGATGCGTAATTCCGCTTGGAATCATTGCGCAATGATCGCGAAAATGGAATTGCGCATACACGTTAACATGGGTTAGCTGTAAGTGGCATTGCTTTATACATGTTGGTCAAATGACGGATGCGTAATTCCGCTTGGAATCATTGCGCAATGATCGCAAAAATGGAATTGCGCATACACGTTAACATGGGTTTGCTGTAAGTGGCATTGCTTTACACATGTTGGTCAAAATGAAATGTGAATTATTATATATGTGAAGAATACAGTATTCTTATTTTCAATATTATACATAATAAAAAAAGAAGAATCCAAATAAATTATAACATATGCCCATTAATTGATGAGAATGAAATAACACAAAAAATAATTTAAGCTACAGTAAACAACACAACTGATTGAAAATAAGAGTACAGGATATATTTATCATGAATTGAATTGAGGAAACAATTAACTCATGGGACTACCAAAGGATTAATATTTTTTAATTGATTTGCTAGTAATGTAAAGATTTTAAACATGGCATGATTTGTATTAATGATATCCAATCCTCATTTAATATATTACAGATCTGGATGTTGGTGCTGGATCCTCAAGGCAGGGCTTGTCACATTATGGTATGTCTCATTTTAATTGACATTTGTCTTAGAAACATGGACAGAACATTACATACTAAATCCACATTGTTCAATATTTATATGTATCTTCAAAATGGATTTTAAAACTTTTTTCAAATAAGAATAAATAAAACCAAAAAATAGGATTACATTGTAAGAATACTCTGATTTTTTTTTTAATTTAAGATATCCCATCTATTCTGGATGTCTTAATTTTAATGTAAGATTCTTTGAATGTCCAATTTATATTCTTCCCTTGTGTATTGCTTAATCTTATTTGTATACATTTTTAAATAATACACACAATTTTGCATATGTTTAGATTTTAAAAATATAGATTCAATTTTTGAAATTGATCACGTCATTTAAGGGAAATGCCAACTAAATTTTACATAGAATTATTTTTTAACGTGATTTTATTGTTTTGTTTAAACATTTTATGAGCTACATTGGTTCAGTCTATTGTTTTAGTTCATAAACAAATTAATGGATTTTGGTTTAGGTTAAACAATGCATTACTGGTATTATCCGGCTGTTTTTCTATGCATAAATTGGCATATTTCCAAAAGTTAAAATCATGTGTTCAGATAACAGTAGTACATAGTTTAAAAAAGTATACAATTACACATTTAGAGCTTCATGTCCCTTTAATAGATGAAAATTAAATAATTCTTAGGATATCCTTAAATAACATATTAGATTGGAATTGCATGCTCAATCCCATTCATTACATCAACATATGGAGTCGAGAATTCATTAACACCAACATTGTCAAATCAATATAATTTTATATTAAAGGGATACTGATCTAAAATTATTAATGTTGTCATTCAGATAGAGCATGCAATATTAATCAACATTTAAATATAATACTATAATCATATGTAAAATATTCTATTGCTAAATGTATTTTAAAATCAAGAATGTACGTTTATCTGCAGCTCAATTTTGGTTGACCAACCTGGGTTTTGATTGATGATTGGTGGATACCTTCAACAAACAATATTTATTGAATCCAATATTGCTTATCTGCCTTTAAGATTAAAATGTAGCAACATTCAAATTATAATAGGAGTCAATGTTAAATAATTTGGAACAGTTTGAACAGTGAAATCAATGATTGAAATAAATCATGTCAGTGTCCCTTTAATAAACAATAGATTCATTCATCTTTACATTCTTTGGATTAGACAATATTGATATATAATTCACATATTCACTGTTGGAGTTACTTTATAGATATCAGCATACTCTAACAGCACCATGATTACATATTTGTACTAATCAATTTGGTTTTGTATTGTGATAAATATGTGTTGTGTCCTAAACAAGATTACTGTACATTGCACAAATGGCTCGATGTGCCACATGTCTTTGTTTATATTTGTCAACAGCTGTTATTCAAAATGTGGTTTGTGTGTATTCTTTTAAGAACATTGATCAATGGGTATATTTAGATATGCAATAGCATCGTATGAGATGAGTTTGATGTCTAATATAGTCAGAAATTAAACATATGTTCAATACATCATTTTTAACAGAATCCCCTTGATTTAATCAAGCATTTTTTTGTTTAATGACTGCTCTATTCTTCACATTTTCAAGTTGATTATTCTTAAAATTCGCTACAGATGTGATTTAGTGCTATCCCAAATGTGTTCACTAATATATATCTATATCATTCATAGAGAGAGTTGGTGTGGGGAGCCCACAGGAATCCAGCACTGACACAGAGCCGCCTTTGCGGTCTCCTGGTACGTCCATTGACTCATTTTTATGTCATTGAAGGTGTATTGGTAATCAATATTATGAGCATGATTCTGATGAAGCATAACATTTGAAACAAACATATAATTTACTCCTCTGATTATATATTAATTTTCTTTGAATATTGAAAGATTAATAATTAAAACTTTCTTAGTCTACACCTTTGGTATTCAGAAGATGTATAGCATATGTTTGTTTCCATGTTCATTTTTGACAACAGTCATCAAGTGATACACACATGAGAAATCTTAAATGTTCTATGTACTATGCTTTTATGATTTTAAAATTAATACAAACAATACATCGAAAATCGGTATCATTGAGAATAACAAATCTAATGTCATTTGTATGCTCCATCAAAATGATGTAAATCATAACTTTGGGTGTGTATATCTTTAATGCAACATTGATGTGTGTCTTTGATCAACAGTAACATATGTTATAATATCTGATCTTAACGTGTACACAACATGTTATGTTTTACAGAGATTGATTTAACATGTGTGACGGAGGAGGAAGAGGCTTCCTTGAAGTCTGATGGTATGTGAAATATATCTATCATGTTTCCAACATGTTGCTTTATTGGAAATCATTTTATTGAAGACATTCAAAGTCTACAGCTTTTGCACTTTAAAAAGGAATATTATTTGACTGTTCAAATACACTACTGCCCCCTTTCTATATCAGGCAGCATGAAAATATGTTTTTTTTTATATAAATTTATAATTCATGCCATCATTATGTCACATGCATATTCCAGGCAAAAACACAATAATAATGTTATAATTGTACAGACAGTCACTGATATTCATCTGAGTGCCTATATGCATACCATATCCTCATTTCATAATTGTTTAGAAATTCAAACACACTTCAAAGTATATTGAAAACATAATCAATTTGAAATGCGTTGATTTGATTTCATGATGTATGAGATGTTAATATATTTGGATTATTTTTTTCAGATGGATCCTCCACCTCTGGTCATCTGGTTTCCGCCCCTGCCCAGTCCCCTGACCAGTCACAGACCCCTGCCCATGCCCAGACCCCTGCCCATGCCCAGACCACTGCCCAGGCCCAGACCCCTGCCCAGGCACAGACCACTGCCCAGGCCCAGACCCCTGCCCAGGCACAGACTCCTGCCCAGGCCCAGACCCCTGCCCAGGCCCAGACCCCTGCCGGCCCTTCCCATTTGTCATTTCCTGTCCCTCCCAAAAAACGCCCCTTCCCTGTCCCTCCCAAAACACGCCCCTTCACCCCCCTTCGCTGCTTTCCCCGTATTATGGCCCGTACAGCTGCCCAGACCCCAACTCAACACTCCCCAGCTGTACGGCCTACCCCGGAGCAGCAGCTCATCCCTCCCCAACCCAATCCCATCCCTCCCCAACACAATCCCATCCCTCCCCCCTGTCTCAACCTTCATTGTCCTGGGTGTCGGATTGTCCTTCCCAGGCACAGCTGTAAGTATCATTCAAAATCCACATTATAAGATACTTAAAGATATACTGAAGGAAAATTGTTTCTATTGTGATTCAAATAGAGCATGCAATGTTAATCAAATTTATAATTTACTACTCTTATGAATTATTCTTCATTCTCTTGCTATCTTTATTGAAACAAAGAAATGCCTAGAATTAATTTTAAATAGAAAATAATTGTGGACATCATTTCTTTATTGCTGGATGAATGTATCCATCAACCAGCAGGGACAAACAAATATGGCCTGCCCTATAAATCTACATTCTTGCATTCAAAATCTAGCTAGAGAATTCTAACATTTAAAGAATATGTGTAATTTTTTCATATTTGTAATGTCATGCTCTATCTGAATCAGTCAATTAAATATTTAGGTTCAGTGTCCCTTTAATTTGATATCACTACATATACCAATCACCACTACTTGGATCCAACAATTTATGTACAAATGTTGATATATTATCTCTTGTCTAACCCAGTGGGAATGTAATTTCTTCAGGTTGCTATGTTTACACAGCTTGTCCTCAACGCAAAAATGTTTAAGGATAAGTGTGCCTACCACAGTATAATTAAAATATTTAAATTGCTAATGTAAGTACAATGTAAATCCTTTAACAAGATTTGATACACTCAAGCTGTATAAGTGGATCATCGAAAACCAATTAAAGGGGACAACATGTTTGAGTAAATTGTCCCTTTAATGATTTCGGTCTGTCTGAATAACATATTTAATGTGTAAAGAATCAATTTAAATAAATTGATGTAAAGAATGATTTGTCTTTATGATGACAATGTATCTTTGCTTATTTTTTCGTCTATTGTGTAATTATACTTAATATTTGATTTATTCTTTATTTTAGGCTGTGACTCAGCATGGCTCATGCTAGAAGGTATAGCACGAGTAGAGCAGGCCATGTTGAGGAACGCAGCTGTCCTGAGAGGGATGAACGACACCATGCAGGCCCAGCTCCGGGTTCAGGATTTGACTCTGCGGCAGATCATGCTATTAAATTCAAGGCCTGAATCCGGAGCTGGACATGCACAGGACGATGAAGAGGATGACCAGTAAGTGGAGGATCTGGAGATGCTCCAAGGGTGCAGATAAGAATCCTCCGTCCACATGTTGATGTTTTTGTTATTGTTGCCATTTGGCCTCTGCTCCAAGGGCGCAGATAAGAATCCTCCGTCCACATGTTGATGTTTTTGTTATTGTTGCCATTTGGCCTTTTTCTAAGTTTATTGTTGTGCCTGTTGCACTCTTTTACCTTGTCATATGTCTCCAATGGGGCTATGCTGGCCCTTGGCAACTCTCTTCATGGACTGTGATGCACTGTGTTACCTTGTCATATGTCTCCAATGGGGCTATGCTGGCCCTTGGCAACTCTCTTCATGGACTGTGATGTACTGTGTTACCTTGTCATATGTCTCCAATGGGGCTATGCTGGCCCTTGGCAACTCTCTTCATGGACTGTGATGCACTGTGTTACCTTGTCATATGTCTCCAATGGGGCTATGCTGGCCCTTGGCAACTCTCTTCATGGACTGTGATGCACTGTGTTACCTTGTCATATGTCTCCAATGGGGCTATGCTGGCCCTTGGCAACTCTCTTCATGGAATGTGATGCACTGTGTTACCTTGTCATATGTCTCCAATGGGGCTATGCTGGCCCTTGGCAACTCTCTTCATTGACTGTGATGCACTGTGTTACCTTGTAATATGTCTCCAATGGGGCTATGCTGGCCCTTGGCAACTCTCTTCATGGACTGTGATGCACTGTGTTACCTTGTCATATGTCTCCAATGGGGCTATGCTGGCCCTTGGCAACTCTCTTCATGGACTGTGATGCACTCTGTTACCTTGTCATATGGCTCAAATGGGGCTATGCTGGCCCTTGGCAACTCTCTTCATGGACTGTGATGCACTGTGTTACCTTGTCATATGTCTCCAATGGGGCTATGCTGGCCCTTGGCAACTCTCTTCATGGACTGTGATGCACTGTGTTACCTTGTCATATGTCTCCAATGGGGCTATGGTGGCCCTTGGCAACTCTCTTCATGGACTGTGATGCACTGTGTTACCTTGTCATATGTCTTCAATGGGGCTATGCTGGCCCTTGGCAACTCTCTTCATGGACTGTGATGCACTCTGTTACCTTGTCATATGGCTCAAATATTCCTTATTTTTACAAGATTATTTATAAACGTTGTTGATGTTTTCTTACATACTAATAAAAGACATGTCATTGCACGATTCTTTGTCCTCATTCTTCATTTTATTGATTGGAAGCTCTAGTTTATCTGGTTGATCCTTAAAGGGACCTACCAAAAATAATGGATTTTCAAGAATCATATATGTAATACAATTGTAAATGACTTTAAGATTAACATCTCCAATGTAATTTTATTATTTGTCTTTATATATTTTTCTCAAAGCTTTATCATTGCATGATTATGATTAGCATAGTAATTCTTTTATATATGTATATATAGATTGTTATTTGTGTATATATGTATATTTCAATTTTCACATCCATGTGTGTATTTAGAAACTCTGCATGAATTGATGCACCTTTAACAAATGATCTGAGGATTGATACAATGATATAATCCCTATAAAGTGTTCATTTTATTGAAATAGTATTGTCTATGTGTATCCTCTTTTTAAAAACAAAATAATGTCCCTTTAAGTGATGGTGAGCACAATTGTTAATGAATGTATTTCCATTTCTAAAGCGTTTTTGTCCTTTTTACATGAACAAGGACATATAATCTTATTAATAAACAATCTTATTGTAATGTTGACAGCACATGTATTTCATTTTCAATTCTATCTTATTGTAAAAGTGTAACCAAATAAATCTCTGTGTGTAATGCGCATATTTTAGATGATGAATATTTTTTAACAAATATGTTAACAACATACTTCTCCTCCCATATATGGCTATAGGTAGGCTGACCATATTTCAACTTGAATAAATGACACGTTTAATCAAAACATTTGTCATTATTGTTATTCCTAAACAATCTAAACATATCTTAAAACATCAATGGCATATGTATTTCTAATGTGTATCATTTAAATGTTAAAGATATACACCATAGCTATAGTTAAAGGGGCAGTCAAGTCCGAAAAGATGATTCATGATTTCGTGACATTCCTAGATAGCAATCTACACACATACTAGTTACTAAAATATAAATACGTTTCTTATTGATATGCCAAGCTGTCAACTGAGTCCTTGTATTGGCTGCGGTTTTTCAGCGATCTCGGATGCGCCATGTTGCTTAAGACGTCACCTGCCAGGCTGTCCAATGATTCCTTGTATTGACTGACGTTCTTACGTGATCAAGAATGTGCCTTTTATTGGATTGCGTTTTGACGCGATCAAGGATGCTCCTTTTTTTGGTTTGCGTTCTTACGTGATCAAGAATGTGCCTTTTATTGGATGGCGTTTTGACGCGATCAAGGATGCGCCTTTTTTTTGCGTTCTTACGTGATCAAGAATGTGCCTTTTATTGGATGGCGTTCTTACGTGATCAAGGAAGCGCCATGTTAATTAAGACGTCACATGCAAAGGTAAAAAAACGTCTGATTGTATTACGTAGTCCTGCAATATTTGTTTGTGCACGTTAAACACGTTTGTGAATGAAGCCAATTTTAAAAACCTTGCGAATATGGATTTTTTGCATCATGTTACATTGTTGACCCGTAGCTGATAAAGACCACCACATTCTCTTTTGCTGGATGTCTGGTTGAATAAACGAACGAAAGCAAAATGTTTTCATGCATATGATATTTTGAGGCAAGTGCAAATCTCTATAGTCCATGTTGTTTAATATGTTTGTCAACAATATGTTCCTTTTTCTGTGTTTATTTTAATTTGCTAGCTAAACCTATGAGGTTCGTGTGCTCATTTCTTCGAGCTTGAAGAGTGCCTGTAATCATTATACAATTTGACCACTAGAGGGCATTTGGATAGCATTTGTATATGTAAAACCTTGTGCTCATACAGCATATTATTTACCATGTATTGATCATTGATATCTAAAATGTTGTTATGTCAGAACAACAAATAAGTGGTCATTTTTCATAGTCATAGATACAAGGGTAAGCACATAAGTAACACGTATTTCTCCATGTTTTGTTGTTTCCAACTTGATAATGCGTAATACAGTGTTTTCTTTGTAATCAATAATTTTCTGACTGTCCCTTTAAGCTGTGTTATTGGCATTCAAACAGTAATATGCCATCATGGATAATTGTAATTTTGTTTGCGATTCGGGAAACAGTTTGGACATCACATCACAGAAACCAATCAATATCATGAACAAGGATAGGTATGTGATGATGTGGTTTTCACACACTTATAACCCACACTCTGCAAACAATCTGCCTCCATGGACCTGGTCCCATAGAAGTAGATTATATACAGAGTGTGGTCCACAAGTGTATGAAAACCACATCATCACATACCTATCCATTACACATTAAATAAAAAAAACATTAAACATTAAAACAAATACTTACTTCCTCTTCCTTCCCCTCTTCCCACGGGGCTGAGGCTCTGGGAGGGGCAACTGCCGACTCTGACGAGTTCTCCTTGGAGATGTTGTGGGAAGAGTGGAAGGAAGAGTACTGGGACGACCAAGGTGAGGAGGAGAAGATGGCTGAGGAGGAGAAGATGGCTGAGGAGGAGAAGATGGCTGAAGAGGAAAAGATGGCTCGGCAGGAGGAGATGGCCCGGCAGGAGAAGATGGCCCGGCAGGAGAAGATGGGCCGGCAGGAGAAGATGGCCCAGCAGCAGGAGGCCCAGCAGCAGGAGGCCCAGCAGCAGGAGGCGGACCAGGAGGCAGACCAGCATGTGCCTCCCGGAAAAAATTAAACATCTCTTAGTGTAGATTAATGATTCTGTTTTGCCCTTGTTCTATTCTATTAAGTATGTTTATTATTTGGTTTTGGCCTTCAATTATTTGGTTTTGTCCATCAAGAATTCGAGTTCGGCCTTCGATATTTTGTATCCGGGAGTTACGCATCTGGTCTATGTAGTCCAGTAGAACCCGCACCTCCGCTATTTCCTCTTGTTGTGCTTGGCGGGGTACCCGTGCATGGCGGTGTGCGGGTCCTTGAGGGCCTCTGGTTCCGCAGCCTCCTCCTCTGCTTCCGGGGCCTTTTCATCTGCTTCCGTTCCCTCTTCGTCACGGGGGGCCTCTTCCCTCCAAAGTGGAAATTCCTCCCCACCACTCTCATCCCGGGGAGATGCAGGAGGCTGTATTTGTTGTGCTGCCTCCTCCCCAGACTCTGTATATTTAAAAAAATAAAAATTGTATATATTAGCATATTTGCAAATGAAGCTTTAAATGACTTAGCTTAAGATACAATTACAAATGCAGAATCATTAATCCACTTTGAAATCTAACAATCAATACGATTTCCGCATTTTCTAAACCGTGTTTGTGATATCTCTGGTCAATCTGAATGTTTTAGCGTTTGTTTTCAGTCTGTTTAAATGCACACCTAACCTATAGCCTAGATACTGATGTAACCGCAAAGTAATTGTGAATGCGTGTAAACAGCGTAATAGCATTAATCTGATCCTTAAAGGGACATGAAACCCAATGTTTTATCTTTCATGATTTAGAAGCATACATTTATAATCAACTTTCCAATGTACTTTTCTTATCTAATTAGCTTCATTCTCTGGATATTTTTTGCTGAAAAGCATATCTAAATATGCTTAGATGCTGATTGTTAGCTGAATATAGCTGCCTCCTGTGATTGGTTCACCGTGTGCATGGCTATTTCTTCATTAAAATATATCTCAAGAATGATTCAAATTAGGTAATATAAGTACATTTGAATGTTTTGTCAAATTGTATTCTCTACCTCAATCATGAAAGTAAAGGTTTGCGTATAGTGTCCCTTGAAATACATTCGTATGTGAATTTATTCTTCAATGAGCTTACCGTCAGATGAGAATGGCAGGTTCCCGGTATCAATTCCTCTGATACCGACTACATCCACCTCGGAGATGCTGGGCCGCAACATTTCCTCCCATCGGCAGTACTCGATTTCCAGGGCAGGGCCGCCACCGGTTCCTGCGGAATGTCGGGCCTCCAGGCTTAACTTTTTCTTGAGATCCATCTTACAGTCCCGGTAGCGATGTTTTATCCAGTCCATATCTCTGTTCCGGCCACCCACTGCATTGACTGCATTCCTTATCTCATTCCAGAGCCTCCTCTTCTCAGTCGGGGTAGTCTTCTGGTGCTGCAGCCTCCTATACCTGGCCATATAGGCCTCTACGAGGGCCTCCTTCTCCTCCATCGAAAACCTCGCCTCCCTAGTCGCCTTGGCCTTCCCCTGTGACGATGCCCTCTGTTTCCCGGACTGTGAAGCCCTACTCCGTCCGCCACTGGGCCCAGCCACTTGTTCATCTTGAACCAAGTGGCTGGGTCCACCCACCGCTTCCACCCCCGCTTCCTGCCCCCCTTCCTACCCCCCTTCCTGCCCTGTTCCTCTCCCCCTCCCTCTCCTCCCCCCTCTACCTCTCCCCTGCCTGCCCTCCATCTGTTCCCTAAATTAAACCCCAAATAATCAAACAAAAAGTGAGTGTGATGAAATGAAAGGGGGTCAAAATAAAGAACTAAAAAGACAAAAAAAGTGCTGAAAGTGTGAGAGGGATCTAAAAAAACAAAGAGGGTAAGGAGTATTTAAATAAACCAAAAGAAGAAGAAGACTAAAAGGAGGATATGTAAACTAAATGTAACTAGGGGATGGGTATGGGATGGGTATGGGGTATGGGATAAGAGTAAATGGGATGAAAGGGAATGGGACTACAGGGAATGGGGTATAGAGTGTAGTATGAGGGGGTATGGGGTATGGAGTGTATGTAGTGTTATTGATAAGTGTATGTATGTATTGAATGTGTTTGCGTGTAAATGTGTTAAGTGTACAGAAAAATCACTCGCTCGCTAACTCACACTACTACTAATTCTCACTAACACACTACTACTAATTCTCACTAACAAACACTCCCACTAACTCTCACTAACTCCCACTACCACTAACTCACGCTCCCACTAACTGACTCACACTAGCACTAACTCTCACTAACAACTCTCACTAACAACTCCCACTACCACTAACTCACTCACGCTCCCACTAACTGACTCTCTCCCACTCCCACTAACTCCCACTAACTCACTCACGATAACACTAACAACTGACTCTCTCACGCTAACACTAACTCACTCACAATAATGCACAAACTCTCTAATCTTAAACCTCCAATCTCCAAAGACCCACCAGCAACACAGTCAAAGAAGCCCTGCTTGTGTGGTGCTTATATACCCTGTGTAAATGTTTAATGATGTACCAATTTCTGTTGTAAATTGTGTTCAGGTGTGCTTTATTAGCAATTAATATTAGTGCAATGTGTATTAGTTGTGTGAATTTGCGCATGCTCATTTTGAGTTAGTATTTGTGGAATGTGTAGAATGCGATGATGTCATAGTGGTCGTTTTCTCTAACATTGTCCAATAGTATTCTGTTTAAATGTGAATTTGCGATGGTGTGGTATTAGTGAAGTGTTGTATATGTATGTTTGTCCTAATATATAGTGATATTGAATGCAATTATTTTGCTAGTGTATGTATATATTTTTTATTCCTTGTTGTTATTTTGCGAATTTCCGCATCTTAAAGTATATGCGTATTCCCCGTAATAAATTTTATTTAAAATCCCCCCGCTTGTGAATGTGTAATGCTTGTGTGCTTTGTTGATTGATTGTTGTTGTGACATTTGCGGCGTGTTATTGTTGTGCATGATGTGGTATGTGTCATATGACCGAGCTGTGCGTATTTCTCGCGAGATCGAGTGTTAGGTGAAAAAAGCTATTTATTTTGCTTTTCCATTGATCTCTATGGGAGACTGTCTAACGCGGGCAGGATTCCGCGTGTGACATACACGCGTTAGGAGCATCGTTAGATGGTCTTTTTTGAACTCGAAATACCGGAGTCAAACAATGCCGTGCGTTAGACATAAACCACGCGTAGCGTTAGCAGGCCATCTACCGCCAAACTCCAAATCTAGCCGTAAACTAGCTACAATGTAACTATTAGTTATATTGTAGCTATCTTAGGGTTTATTTTATAGGTAAGTATTTAGTTTTCAATAGGAATAATTTAGTTAATTGTAGTAATTTTATTTAGATTTATTTAAATTATACTTAAGTTAGGGGGTGTAAGGGTTAGTGTTAGACTTAGGTTTAGGGGTTAATAACTTTATTATAGTGGCAGCGATGTTGGGGGCGGCAGATTAGGGGTTAATAAATGTAGGTAGGTGGTGGCGATGTTAGGGCTGGCAGATTAGGGGTTAATAATATTTAAATAGTGTTTGTGATGCGGGAGTGCGGCGGTTTAGGGGTTAATATATTTATTATAGTGGCGGCGATGTCCGGTTTGGCAGATTAGGGGTTAAAATATTTACTTTAGTGTTTGCGATGTGGGAGGGCCTCGGTTTAGGGGTTAATAGGTAGTTTATGGGTGTCAGTGTACTTTTTAGCACTTTAGTTAAGAGTTTTATGCTACAGTGTTGTAGTGTAAAACTCTTAACTACTGACTTTTAAATGCGGTACCAGTCTTGACAGGAGAGGGTTTACCGCTCACTTTTGGTCAGACTCGTAATAAGTGAGCGGTACACCTGTACCTGCAAGACTCGTAATACCAGAGGGCGTTAAAAAGCAGCGTTGGGACTGGCCAACGCTGCTTTTTAAGCCTAACGTAAGACTCGTAATCTAGCCGAAAATGATTAAAAAATAAATGAAAAATATTCCTATTCTAGTACCCTTTTAAAAAAAAAAAAAAAACACCCCCAAGTAAAAAAGACTAATCTAAAATAAACTACCAAGGGCCCTTAAAAGGGCCTTGTGGGTGGCCTTTAAAAGGGCCTTTTGTAGAGCATTGCCCTAAAGATAATAGCTCTTTTCCTACAAAAGAAAAACAAACACCCCCTAAAAAAATACATTAAACAAAATAAACAAATTATCAAAAATAATAAAAATAATTCCTATTCTAATACCCATAAAAAAAACAACCCAAAATAAAAAAAAAACTAATCTAGAATAAACTACCAATGGCCCTTAAAAGGGCCTTTTGTAGGGCATTGCATTAAGTTAAACAGCTCTTTTACCTGAAAAAAATATACAAAGTCCCACTAACATTACAAACTCCCACCCCCCAACACACAAAATAAAAAACATAAGCCCAAGTCTAAACACCCATAATCAGCCGCCACGACATTGCCGCCACCTACATAATGTTATTACCCCTACTCCACTGCTCCCGGACCCCGCCACAACTAAATAAAAGTATTAACCCCTTTACCGCCGCTCCTGGACCCCGCCGTAACCTAAATAAAGTTATTAACCCCCAAACCTCTGGCCTCCCACATCGCTACCATTAACTAAACCTATTAACCCCTAAACCGCCAGCCCCCCACATCTCCATAAACTAAATTAACCTATTAACCCCTAAACCTAACAACCCTCTAACTTTACATTTAAATTACAACATCCCTATCTTATAATAAATTAAAACTAACCTGTAGAATTAAAATAAACTATATTAAACTATTAATTAACCTACCCTAACTATTATACTAAAATTACATTAAACTAGCAATTAAATTAACTATATTACTTATTAAACCCTATTTTATTAACCCTACTCAAATTATTTAAATCTAGTATTAGAAATTACTAAATTACAAAAAAAATAAACACTGTTACAAAAAAACCCTCACTAAATTACGAAGAAAAAAAACCCTGTATCAAAAATAAAAACAAATTACACCTAATCTAATAGCCCTATCAAAATAAAAAGCACCCCCAAATCAAAACTCCCTAGCCTACAATAAACTACCAATAACCATTAAAAGGCATTGCCCCAAAGAAATCAGCTCTTTTACCTGTAAAAAAAATACAAACACCCCCCTACAGTAAATGCACCACAGACCCAACCTAACACTAACCCCCGACAATCCACTTACAGTTTTTGAAGTTCCGCTTGAAGGATCCATCCAGACGGCAAGAAGTCTTCATCCATGCAGCAAGAAGTCATCATCCGGGCGGCCTCTTCCATCTTCATCCATCTGGCGAAGTCTTCATCCATGAGCTCCTCTTCAATACGGTTGCTGCCGTGAACTGGTACTTGAAAGCAATCCAATCAGCCAATAGGATTGAGCTCTCATCCTATTGGCTGATTGGAACAGCCAATAGGATGAGAGCTGCTCAAATCCTATTGGCTGATTGGAACAGCCAATAGGATGAGAGCTGCTCAAATCCTATTGGCTGATTGGAACAGCCAATAGGATTTTAGCAGCTCTAATCCTATTGGCTGATTGGAATCTTTCAGCCAATAGGAATGCAAGGGACGCCATCTTAGATGATGTCACTTCTATTCAAGTTCCAGTTAACGGCGGCGGCTGTATTGAAGAGGATTTCTGCGCCGGATGTCTTCAGGATGGACCCGCTCCACACCGGATGGATGATGATAGAAGAGGCCGCATGGATGAAGACTTCTCTGGATGGATGAAGATGGAAGAGGCCGCCCGGATGAAGACTTCTTGCCGCATGGATGAAGACTATTTGCCGTCTGGATGGATTCTTCAAGCGGAAATTCAAAAACTGTAAGTGGATCATCGGGGGTTAATGTTAGGTTTTTAAAGGGTTTTTTGGTGGGTTTTAGGGTCTGGGCAGGTAATAGAGCTAAATTCCTTTTTAAGGGCAATGCCCATACAAATCACCTTTTCAGGGCAATGGGGAGCTTAGGTTTTTTAGATAGGCTTTTTATTTGGGGGAGTTGGTTGGGTGGGTGGGGGGTTTTACTGTTGGGGGGTGTTTGTATTTTTTTACAGGTAAAAGAGCTTATTTCTTTGGGGCAATGCCCCGCAAAAGGCCCTTTTAAGGGCCATTGGTAGTTTATTATAGGCTAGGGGTTTTTTTATTTTGGGGGGGATTTTTTTAGTGTATTTTTTTTGTAACAGCGTTTATTTTTTTTGTAATTTAGAAATTTTGAATAGTAGATTTAAATAATTTGAGTAGGGTTAGGGTTTTTTAATATTTAATAATAGTTACTTCAATTGCTAGTTTAATGCAATTTTAGTATAATAGGGTAGGTTAATTAATAGTTTAATATAGTTTATTGTAATTCTACAGGTAAGTTTTAATTTATTATAAGATAGGGATGTTGTAATTTTAATATAAAGTTAGCGGGTTGTTTGGTTTAGGGGTTATAAGTTTAATTTAGTTTATGGCGATGTGGGGGGGCTGGCAGTTTAGGGGTTAATAGGTTTAGTTAATGGTAGTGATGTGGGAGGCCAGAGGTTTAGAGGTTAATAACTTTATTTAGTGGCGGCGTGGTCCGGGAGAAGCGGGATAGGGGTTAAACATTTTAGTATAGTGACGGCGTTTCATGACAGGGTATAAATAAAGTTGGTAAAAAGCCGAATAGCAGTGAGATCGATGACTGCTAGTTAACAACAGTCCGATGCTCATCACCCAGTACTTAGTGCACAACTTTTTGACAGCTTTTTTTTATAAATATGGAGATTGTATTCAGGTCCAATGCCGCAATGTTAGGCGAGCGTATTGGTGCCGGCAAATGCAGCATATATGAGGGGCTTTGATAAATATCCCCCGATATCTCAGGTGTTAGAAAAGCTAGGCAGCCAAAGCGATTTAACATAGAGATGCATACATATATATGGGGGTGTTGGGTGAATATGGGGGCTCTTTTTTTAACAAAAAGGGATAGTATTTGATGTTACATAGATCAATACCACATGTGAGTCATGCACTAACAGATTTCTGCTAGCTGCTCATAATGGCTCTCAATACGGTGACTATTAAAAGCTAATTACATTGCAACAATGTGGATTAGACATTGAGGTATATGGACATACATTAAATAGAGACTAGCTTAACCAAAACTCAATGGTAATCCACAAAGAGAGTGGACAATTATTTAAAACATTTCTGAGTGACTATGAGAATATTATTAACTGATATAGCTCTATTCTAAATATTTATAGAACTTGGTTCACTCAGGCAGTTTGCGAAAGTGGATATACCAATTCTTCTGAATGTTTCATATTTAAACATAATTGATGAACCGCCAGCTTTACATATGTATAATCCTTAAACACATTTGTGAATCAGGCATGCATAATAACCATGTAGAACAGAGAGATTATTTTCAAGTGTATACAGGTATAATCCTCAGAAACAGGTGAACATGTTATTTAAATACATGCTCGGAGTGCTCCCAAAAATATCCGATCTAGATACTTCTATGGGTATCTATAATTGACTACTACTGGAAGTTTGCCATATAAAGTACATCAATACTGCCCAATGTTGCATATTTTATAGATACTAAATTGCCACAATTACCAGTCTTACATGTGTATAATTTAAACTTTGTTACTTCCCATTTTTATTTAGTAATCAATAAATGTTATGTTTAATTGTCACCAGTTCAATTCTGCCTAATTTAGTCTGGGCACAGAGTGCTAATATTGCATGCTTTAGTGGAAAGTTCTCTTTCTTTTTCCACAATTTAACTTGTATAATACTCAATGCAAAGCACCACCCACAATCACAGATTAATAGAGATATTAAACCAAACTACCTTTAATATTTATGCAGATTGGGGGATGACCTCTTTATAGAGAAATTGTTTATTTGTTTTTGAAATACACACATATACATGTCTAAGGAGGTGAAAGATATGTATGTATATAGCCTCTGACGAAGCGGGAGGAGACCTGCGAAACATGTTAGGCCATGCCTATACACGTAACTGTGATGAGAAACGAGAGTGTGTTCACTGTGGCAGTTAATCTGAGACAGCTTTTGCAGAGCAACCGCAACTTGGGAGACACTGTCTCTTTTTCACTATAGGTAAACCGAAATATTTGACATCTGGGATAGCCTCCACACACTGCCGTGCGCCTGTTATATGGTTTGCCGAGAAACATGCTTTTGAGCTCTTTCAGATAAAACAGATGTGGACATTTGGAGATGTGATACGGAGGTGTGCTTTAGCCCATGGCTTCAAGGGAATCAACTGTAACGTTTGCTAATACATACCTCATATGTTTGAGGTTCTCTTTGTGAGTGCATATTTTTACTTTTGTTTAATTAAGAGCTGTTCTACTTTATATCTACACTTAGATTAGCTGTGTTTTTTTTGTTCCACTCCATTTTTTCTGTTTTGCATATATCTTGGATTTTTTTTACAGCCACGGAGATCATACCAGTGTGTTAAAAAGGAGCTGCATGATACACAGAGGATTCTATAACCCTATAGACATTCCGAATTTAAAAGGACTGAGGGTACTTTGGTATACACACACAGATTTGTATATGTATGTGTTTTATTCATTATATTTGTTGCCTTTTTTTTGTACACTTTGTAACTTTTTATTTTGTAGAGTAATACTTCAAAAGGGATTTTTTATGTGGTGCTCCTTATGCTTTGCTTGTCTGTTTTAATATATATATATATATACAGAGAGAGAGAGAGAGAGAAAATAAATATATATATAAATATATATATACGAACTCAAAAAGGGAGGGCACTCTCAGGATTTATCTAAATTGCATAACAGCAAATAGAATATCATTTATTTTTCATAGCGATAACATAGAAAAGTCATAAGTCGACGATTCAGCTTACATGGAAGCCTTCAACAGGACAAATAAGAAACTCCAATCGGCACCCTGTGCCGTGTCAATGCACCAGATAAGACATTAGGTTCTGTATCAAATCACCAAAGTTGGAGTGCTGGAACACATGCGATTAAAGGCTGTACAAGAACACCTTATTGACAACCCCATGTATGATGGTCCCCCGATAGAATATCTATCTTCTCTGATTGAATATTGTTTATTTAAAAACTATTTCAGATTTGAAAAGAAATTCTATCTGCAGGTGGCCGGTACTGCCATGGGTTCCTCCATGGCCCCTGCCTATGCCAACATATATATGTCACAATTTTAGAACATGTATTTATGGTCTCATACTGACACATCTATTATCTGTTATTACAGATATATAGATGACATTTTTTTGGTATGGCGGGGGGGCATGGAGGGACTCCAGGCTTGGTACAATCTTTATAATAACTGTACAGATAATGTAAAATTTAAAATGACGGTGGATGAACAATCCATACATTTTTTGGATCTGACAGTCTTTAAGGACACAGATAAACTGGGGACCACGCTGTACCATAAGCCTACTGATCGTAATTCTTTATTTAGGGCAGACAGCTGTCACCCCCCTGCACTGTTGAAGGGTATTGTCAAATCACAATGTATAAGAACTATGAGAAATAATTCAAATACTGCAACGGAGTGGGTGAGAGGTTCCGCTCGAGAGGGTACAAGAATCCGTGGAAGCTGTATCCACTTTGACACAAGCGGAACTGATACAACCAAAACCCAAACGGGATACTGCAGACAAATTGATTATGTCCATCACCTTTACTCCTGCAATGAAGGGCACTGGACGGATTTTACGCCAACATTGGCCTATCATGTCTTCAGACCCAAAGCTTACGTTCACCCATAATTTAAGTCCCATGGTGGGTTTCAAGAGAGGCACTAACCTCAAAGATCTATTAATGAGAACAGACCCTAAAGCAAGCTATGACACCGGCACTAAAAGAAACATCAGGGGATCATACCGATGTTTAGGTTGCACTACATGCAGTGGCTTAATTGGCACAAAGGTTTTCCACCATCCACATACTAACTGGTCGTTCAAGATTAGACACTCCATAACATGCACTACGACGCACGTAGTGTATCTTCTGTTCTGCCCATGCTCGAGGTTCTATGTTGGCAAGACGTCAGGAACATTACGTGAAAGGATGGCTAATCATCGACATGCCATAAGGACGGCCATCAAGGAAGGAACTTCTGAGCAGCCAGTGGCGCGACATTGTGCGAATGAGGGACATTCGGTCTCCTCGATACGTTACATATTGATAGATCATATACCTCCGTTGGAACGAGGTGGAGACCGTAACAAGCAGCTTCTGAAATGTGAAGCACAGTGGATGTTCTGCCTAGGGACTATCATACCTGGTGGCCTGAATACTATGCCAGACTTTAAAAATCTATTGTAGCGTGCTACCTACTTGGGGTACTGCCAGGGTGGCATGGTGGCTCTGAGTTGCACTTTGTGGTGTCCCCTCTTTTGGTAGGGGGTTCCTCGCATTGTTCTCTCAGCACTGTGGGTTGGGATCATTCTTGATTCCAATACACAATGTGGAAGCCTGGCATACCTGTGCTAGTTACTCACATCTGCACCTAAGTCTTAATAGTCTAGGCAATATGGAACTTTGTGTGAAATATATGACTATAATTGTTGCATGTAGTCTTTATCCTAAATTAACAATCCATCGTTGTGTTTGAATAATATCTATTAATTGATAGCAAGTATTCAAGTGCGATTAACACTATCTATCATAGGAATGCGATCCTGATGTGGGCTAGACATATGTCCTTAAATGAATCCCACAGTGTATATCTGTATGGTAGCTACCTAACACATATTAGATATATTATATGGGAAACATGTCTATCTCCGACCTAACTAATATATTAACTGACCGATATAACCGGTCTAGTAGGTTCCTTAGGTGGCCTATCTATCGTTGAGTCTATGATTACATTTATCTATTGATACTGTAAATATGTATCACCTAGCTCACAAAGTATTTGTCTTTGGATACAAAATATTTTTTCAATTGATATAATGGATGGACGGCGGTATCGCAGTTGGTCTCAATGTAGACAGAGATATGTACTGTACATATATGTTTAGATCAGCAACACTAGTCCACCAGTTCTCCCATTTATCTCAGTATATGTAGTTGGTTCAGCCTTATCCCAGCTTATATTTAACACACGTAATACTGTAATGAAGGCTGGATTTATCCACTAACCCATTAGTAATATTGGGGATGGGTTATCAGTGGCACAACAGCGTAATCCAATTTGATTTTGATTTTAAGTCTTTTTTGACAAGTTCTACCTTAGGGAATATGTATTTATCATATCCCGTTTTAAATTTCTAAGTGTATATAAGTCGTTTATCTGCATGGTCTGTGTTATTCACTTTAAATGTATGTATGCACTTGAGCCGTTGTTTACTATTGTTCCTATGGCAACGGTTGTCATAACAATGTACACGTACTCTCACACAGTTTGACACAAGAAATCGAGTGTATTAATAATGTCAATGGTTTAGGCACTGATCACTCTACACCAACACAATGTGTGTATAACCTGGAAGCTAATCAGGTTTCTTTTGACATTTGTTGTTTGAATATATATAATCCGTAATTTAGGCATAAACCGGAAGTGACGTTTCAAACTTCCAGTATTAGCCAAGACGGTGGAACGCATTATGCGTTCCACTGCCGATATTTTGGCCGCGAAAGCTGGGGGAGATGTGAGGTTTGTGATTGGTACACTTTGTTTGTAAAACACTATAAAATGTTTGATTATTATCACTATTGTATGCTGATGATGGGGTTATAATACCCTAAAACGTTCCACATTAAAAGTTTGAAAAAAGACCTGTGAGTGCAAACGTCTGTTCCTATATATATATATATATAATTTGCATACAAAGAGAGAAGCGCTCTACCAGGAATGAACAACAGCTCAGTGGCTTGTTCTATGGCGATTTACCACCCGGAGGCAGCCTCTTTTAGACCAGTGTGCTTTTCACAGAAGAAAACTTTCCTGAAGTATATCAGTCTGATCCCGCCAAGTAAGGTCAGTCCAGCCCCGAAATACCAGGCAATTCTCCTCTGAACAAGGAACACGACAACCCCAGACGTATATATATAAAGAAACATTACCAGCGCTAAACCTACTTATGTATTGATTTGTTGTTTCAAATGAATGTTGTTATTATAAACCTTAGTCAAATTTTCTATTTTTACAAATAATTCTCACTTATTCTCTATGGTATATAATCACTATGACATATTTGACACTGATAATACTGTATATGAGAATTATACAATTTGATTGTGATCGTGCTGCCTAAGTATTGATGTAGTGTACCCATGTCACTATTAAAAATGTAAACAAAAAAAGTGAAAATCAATAATATACATATGGCGCACAGATGAATAATGTCCCTTTAATACAGTCAGAAATATTTAGAACTTATGTTAGCAGACAGATATTATAGTCCGTTTCTTCAAAAGATCCTATTATAGAAACCGTATAATAAGAGTAATTTCTGCTTACCAGAACTAACCCCAATCTTATGAGGTAAGTTAGAGACTTTAAGGGGAAGTGATGGTCAAGGACTCCTCAGTCAGTCTATTCCAGAAAAGGTCTGTCTTGACTTGGATAAGAATGCCTCCCACTACAGTCTATGTAGTTTGCTTATATCGAATAGAATTGTTGGACTCTAATATTTCAATCCGTGGTGAGAATCTGGCGGTGAGAATCTTGTCCACCTCCGGAGTATGGAGAAAGAGGTGGATAGCCCCAGTGTAGAAACGTATATAAAAGAAAAAAAGAATCACATAGCGTAATATTGTATGGTAAAAGATGTAAATATTTATTACACTGAATAAGTATTGCACTTACATCATTTGCCCTCAATCCGTAATGAGGTAAGATTGGAGCTTAAAGTAAATACCTCATATGTTCGTTGTCGTACTGTTGAATTTTTACAGCAGGATGGTATGTACATTTATTAATAAAAGATTTTGCTTTCAGTGATCGTAGTCAGTATCTATATAGGGACCATGTATTTCAGTGTCCACTCACATAGGTAATAATAGAAGTGATGTTGATGTCCAGTCACTGCCAATGACTAGAAGTAGTGTAAATAAACGGTCCGAAATAATATGTATATATATATATATATATATATATATATATATATATATATATATATATATATATATACAGAGCACTGGCTATGAGCCTGCAATAGCTGAGTCTGGTTGGCTCCCTATAATAGCCTAATGCGTGCACTTGAGTATTTGCATTAACAAACAAATGAGGAATAACAAATGTAGAGTATAAAATCTATCAGAGTATTAAACTCACGTAATTTTTGTAAATATGTGATAAAAGTTACCAAATGAAGTGCTGCCGGTATAAGAGTGTCCCTGTTGTGCCCACTATAGCTCTCCTTATGCGTTTCAAAGTAAAGCTGTACTTCTTCATCAGAGGATATGGACATGCAGGGTATCCGGCTTACTTTTTAAAGGGTGCTATGTGGGCGTGTTTTTACTCTGAACGTGTGACGTCACTCATTATGCTCGCTTCTGGCAGCTGTCTTGTTTGGTGTTGCTATGGTAACCCGTGTCCTATTCAATATATACC
The DNA here is from genome assembly GCF_027579735.1 of Bombina bombina. Lineage (NCBI taxonomy): Eukaryota > Metazoa > Chordata > Amphibia > Anura > Bombinatoridae > Bombina > Bombina bombina. The sequence continues at coordinate 694,239,433 of NC_069501.1, forward strand.
TTTTTTCTATTGTACCGTTTCAGAATAAACTTTCTAGAGTTATAAGGGATATACTTTTCATTACCAGCTTCCATTTTATAGTCTATAATTTAGTTGCTCCCTAACCTGTCATATTGTTGAGCTGTGTTGCCATAGCAACCTATACTTTGTTTTTTGTAAGCGGTAATTACTTTTTGCGTCCGCTATTTTCTTTTGGAAATGAAGGGGACTCCTATTCCCACTGTTTTATATTTAAGGAAAAAATAAAAAGAAATAAAATGTAAAAGTTAAATTTATGTGACTAAAGAGAGTCTGAAACAATACCTCCCTATGTAAAAAATCTACTTGGTGTTATTTCTAACCATCATTCGATAGTACCCTAGATTTCAACATATGGAAGAAATGAACATTTGTTTAACAATGCTAAGTTTAGGTTCTATCACTTAATATTTTTATATATATCTATTATTTAGGTGTATTGTATAAATTCATTTTGTTCACTTTAATTTTGATTATGAATTGTTCACTTTGAAGTGTATATGTGCCCCTGTTTTGCTGACTTTATAGTGTACATGATGTTTGATTTTTTTTTCTTAAAAAAGCATATATTTATAGTTATGTACTGCATTGTTAACAGATTTAAAGTTACTTGAGGGTTCTTTAAAGGGTGATCATATGTGTGCTCTTTCGTTCTTTCAGCTAGTAGTCCCATTTTCTCTATCTATAAGAAATGCTTACATATAGATTCCTACCTGGTTGATATGTATTTTTATTTGTATGTTTTATTGTGTATGTATTGTATATCTATTTTTTATTACTCTACTTATTTCGATTTGGGAATAAGACAAGTATCCAAAACTTTTTAGGAAGATGTTACCTTGTTTGTGTATATGAGATTGTCAGTCCAATTGTCATTAGTGTGATTTCAGATGGTTAGTGTGTGGGAGCTCATTATAAAAATGCTGCTAGATCTATGTCTTCATTTAGAACGGCTGGATTTATTTCGAGAAACTAAACAAAAAAGAAAACAAAGATTTTCTAAAAGATCTATCAGATTCAGATCTAGAGGCACTGAATATCTTAAAGGAATTAAATATGGAAAGCACAGACCATCTCCAAAACAGGTCACTATACACAAATAGTCATTCTAACCTAAAACCATCCTCCATCTTTTTTCCCACACAGTCTAAAGGGAATTCAGTTCCAACATTTAATAATTTTGTTTAAAAAGATCTACAATCCCTATGTGAGAATTATAAAATTAAAAAAGATAATCTCAGAAAAAAGGAAAAGTTGGCTTTAAGTACCATCAAAGAAATGGATGATATTGTCCTCCAAGAAGCATTCAAAGGAGGTGGTCTAGTGATACAAAATAAATCTGACTGGCTCCAAGAGGCAGAAAGACTTCTCAATGATAGGAACATTTACAAAAATCTCCAAGGAGATCCCACTAGAACATTTCAAAGGGAATACAATTCTCTCATAGACACAGCCAGCTTTCAAAGACTACTCAATAAAAATGAGTTGCAGTATCTTACCCATGAATATCCAAAAAGGGCTATATTCTATCATTTGCCCAAAATTCATAAAAACCAGACAAATCCGCCAGACCGCCCCATAGTATCCGGAATTGACTCGCTTACTGCGAGAATATCTGAATATTCTGACTATTTTTTAAAACCTCTAGTTCCTACCTTAAACTCTTATTTGAGAGATTCATCGGACACAATCAGTAAGATTGGCGGAATAGAATGGAAAGACTCCTACAAATGGATGACACTAGAGGGCCTATCTATCATGCTTCGAACGGAGCTTGAAGGCCCGTATTTCTGGTGAGTCTTCAGACTCGCCAGAAACATAAGTTATGGAGCAGTGGTCAAAATGCCGCTGCTCCATAACCCTATCTGCCTGCTCTGATGAGGCAGACAGGAATCGCCGTAAATCAACCTGATCGAGTACGATCAGGTTGATTCACACACCCCTGCTGGCGGCCGATTGGCCGCGAGTCTGCAGGGGGTGGCGTTGCACCAGCAGCTCACAAGAGCTGCTGGTGCAATGCTGAATATGGAGAGCGTATTGCTCTCTGCATTCAGTGATGTCTGTTGGACCTGATCCACAGTGTCGGATCAGGTCCAACAGACATATGATAAATAGGCCCCTCGATGTGGCATCCCTTTACACCAGTATACCCCAGGAATTTGGACTAAGAGCCATGAAATATTCTCTAAACGAAACAGAATTAACTAAAGAACATCAGGAGTTTATCCTAGAGTGTATACGGTTTGTTCTAGAAAAAAAATATTTTGAATTCGAAAATCAGTTTCATTTACAGATTAGTGGAACAGCCATGGGTACCACCATGGAACCCAGCTACGCTAATCTATATATGGGCATATGGGAAAATGAGTACATTTACAACAGTAACTTATTCAAAGAGAACATAATCTGGTGGGGCAGATACATCGATGATATTATCCTAATATGGAATGGAGATGACCCCACCAACTCCAAATTCATTCAATATATCAACGAAAATAATTTCAATCTAAAATTTACGTCCAAAATGTCCAAAGAGTATATTGAATCTCTAGACCTTATTTTATTCCATGAGAATAACACAATTTGTACACAATAATATTTTAAGGAAACAAACTGTAATGGGTATCTGAGGGCAGACAGTGGTCACTATAAACTGTGGATACAAAACATACCGTTTGGACAATTCCAACGGCTAAAACGGAATTGCTCAAAAACAAGTGACTACCACAAAGAGGCTGAAATATTAAAAAACAAACTACTACAAAAGAAATATCTCAAAAAACTTATAGATAATTCTCTGAAGAAAGTGGAAAAATTGGATAGAAAAAAATTACTAATATCTAACAAAGAAAGTCAAAAGAAGAATCCTAGGAAATCAATAGGAATGATAACAACATACAATGAAGCAGCACCTGAAATAAAGAAGATCCTGAAAAAATACTGGACAATTTTGCAACAGGACAAGTTACTCAAAGATAGTATAGGACCAACACCTAAAATAACATTCAGGAAAAACAAAAATCTCAAACAGATCCTAGCACCGAGTAAATTAAGACAACCCAACGCTAAGACTAATTGGCTTACCTCCACAACCAAAGGGTTCTTTAAGTGCAATGGGGCCAACTGCAAAGGATGTGAATATGCCTATGATCCAAAAAACCAACGAAGATAGTGAATTCTAACACCTATACTCAGAAAAATTGCACAATTAATGGTCTTACCAATTGTAAAACCACATTTGTAGTGTATTTACTAGAATGCACGTGCAAGCTCCAATACATAGGATGTACGAAGCGTCCGTACAAAAAATGTCTGCTAGAACACGTTAAATATATAGAAACAGGCTTCAAAGGACACAGTGTGTCCAGACATTTTAAAAAAATGTACATAACCAAGACCCCAAATTACTGAAGGAGACTATCCTGGAACATGTACAAATACCGACTAGAGGAGGCAACAGGTTTCAAAAACTAAGGCAACGTGAAACCTACTGGATTCATTATATGGGAACAATGAATCCAGCCGGTCTAAATGAAGACATAGATCTAGCAGCAATTTTATAATGAGCTCCCACACACTATCCATCTGAAAACACACTAATGACAGTTGAACTGACAATCTAATATACACAAACAAGGTAATATCTTCCTAAAAAGTTTTGGAAACTTGTCTAATTCCCAAATTGAAGTAAGTAGAGTAATAAAAACTAGATATACAATACATACACATTAAAACATACAATTTTTTTTTCCTTAAATATAAAACAGTGGGAATAGGAGTCCCCTTTATTTCCAAAAGAAAATAGCTGACACAAAAAGTAATTACCGCTTACAAAAAACAAAGGATAGATTGCTATGGCAACACAGCTCAACAATAATACGACAGGTTAGGGAGCAACTAAATTATAGACTATAAAATAGAAGATGGTCATGAAAAGTATATCCCTTATAACTCCAGAAAGTTTATTATGAAATGGAATAGGGTAAAATAGGAAAAAGGTATATATTGAATAGGACACGGGTTACCATAGCAACACCAAACAAGACAGCTGCCAGAAGCGAGCATAACAAGTGATGTCACACCGTCAGAGTAAAAACATGCCCACATAGCACCCTTTAAAAGTAATCCGGATACCCTGCATGTCCATATCCTCTGATGAAGAAGTACAGCATTACTTCGAAACGCGTAAGGAGAGCTATAGTGGGCGCAACAGGGACACTCTTATACCGGCAGCACTTCATTTGGTAACTTTTATCACATATTTACAAAAATTACGTGAGTTTAATACTCTGATGGATTTTATACTCTGTATTTGTTATTCCTCATTTGTTTGTTAATGCAAATACTCAACTGCACGCATTGAGCTATTATAGGGAGCCAACCAGACTCAGCTATTGCAGGCTCCTAGCCAGTAATAAGGTTGATACACTCTGTATATATATATATATATATATATATATATCCATATATCGGACCGTTTATTTACACCACTTCTAGTCACTGGCAGTGACTGGACATCAACATCCCTTCTATTATTACCTATATGAGTGGACACTGGAATTCATGGTCCCTATATAGATACTGACTATGATCACTGAAAGCAAAATATTTTATTAATAAATGTACGTACCATCCTGCTGTAAAAATTGAACAGTACGACAAGGAACATATGAGGTATTTACTTTAAGCTCCAATCTTACCTCATTATGGATTGAGGGCAATTGATGTAAGTGCAATACTTATTCAGTGTAATAAATATTTACATCTTTTACCATACAATATTACGGTATGTGATTCTTTTTTTCTTTTATATACGTTTCTACACTGGGGCTATCCACCTCTTTCTCCATACTCCGGAGGTGGACAAGATTCTCACCGCCAGATTGTCACCAAGGAATGAAATTAAAAGAGTCCAACAATTCTATTTGATACATGCAAACTACATAGACTGTAGTGGGAGGCATTTTTATCCAAGTTAAGACAGACCTTTTCTGGAACAGACTGACTGAGGAGTCCTCGACCATCACTTCCCCTTAAAGTCTCTAACTTACCTCATAAGATTGGGGTTAGTTCTGGTAAGCAGAAATTACTCTTATTATACGGTTTCTATAATAGGATCTTTTGAAGAAACGGACTTTAATATCTGTCTACTAACAGAAGTTCTAAGTATTTCTGACTGTATTACAGGGACTGTGTGCCCAGACCAACTATCTCACACTATCTGATTATTGGATTATCCATGTCTTTATTGTCACATACGTACACAGCATAACGTGAGCCCACTTTAAACATTAAGTGTTTTATATTTAGTCTATTTTTATCACATTAAGCCTCTTTATTTAGTTGCACAAATTACTGAATATATCCCCACGATGATTATGAGAGTAACACTTAGGGAGATGCCCATGTACAATTAATATATTGGGCACCTATATCAATACATACCTGTCAAGTGTTATGTGGGGGCGGATCCCTTCCATGACAACAGCACACATAAGATTATCCACCCATCCACATACAACCTATGAGAGGAGCTCATTACCTAGAGCATAACCATATCATCAGGTTTGTTCTGATAGCTACTAAATATATTAGTTGAAATAAATAGAGCCATTGTATCATATTTTAATATCAAATAAAAAAGTTATATAACATATAACATCTATTGCTACATAGCTATCAATACAGGGCCAATAATAATACATATGAACAAAAACATGCAATCACAGCACTATTCATAATCAAGCAGCTGGGCTGCACACATACCAGCGTCTCCCCACAGGGCCTGTCATTTGCAAGCTAAAAAGCATGGTCAGTGTTATAGTTTGTTTGGTCTCATCATGCTTTGGATCTCTATTAGGATTTTTTTTACTATGTTTTTAAATATATTGTATTTATTCATTGTTTTAACATCAAGCACACTATGAGCTTCTAGTGATGTTATGTTACATCACACTTTGGTCTTGTGTATTTATACTTGTATTTATTTTTATACATTCACTCCTATGTATATATTTACCTTTATTATGTACAAAAATATTTGTTTGATTTGCTCTCAGAATAGCACTGGTAGTGGGGCTCTGCACAACTACCAAAGATTATTTATTTATGTCATTTCTGAATAATTATGTGCATTTAAATGGGAAAACTTTTGGCTGCTTATATGTTTTTGAAGACTGCAGTGGATGGATTGTTTACAAAGGTTACCATAATAACTAATTATACACAGTTGTGACTAATGAATTGTCTTAATTGTTGCACCTATCAGATTGTGTTCTCATTATGCATATCCTGTTAAATAGCAAGTGTATTTAAATTATGAAATATATTTTTTAGCCTGAGGAAACAGCTCTTAGTCAGCTGAGAAACGCGTCGCTTTTTATTAAAGTTTTATACATTTTAATACACTTGCTTGTCCTTTGGTGTATTTTTTGTGAGTACATAATTGGGCTGTGCTGCTATTAGCCACCTGAGGAAGACCAAGACCTGCTGGGAGTTTTCCAGTCTGCTGGGCGACTGTTAGGTCCCAGCCTGCTGTTAATGCACCTGGAGGTACATTGGATCTTGTAAGTTTATTTTTTACTTACTTGTCTCTCTGTCTTAACAATACTGGGGTATGTGCATATACTTTGTGTCCACATAGGATATCTACTATCAATCCCCTCAGGGACATCTTCTGGGTATCCACTTCTATCCCACAGTGAGCTGGACCACTGCGAGGCTCCAGCCTGCATCAATAGCACCATAGGGTGCGCTGCTCTTGTGAGTATACATCTGGATTTGTGTTTATTGTAGCCACTTTTCTTTGCATTACTAGGCCATGTCGGCACCTATGTTTTTTCTTTTTTCAGTTATCTAACATCATAGGAAGACCCTCCTACAACCGAGAGCTGCCACACTTTTTTGGACTATTGTACATTGGAACTTGTTTTCCATATATCTCCTATGGACATTGTTTGGCGGATATAGAGCTTATAGAGTTGTATATCCATTTTCTCTTTTTACTTTCACACTACTATTTTTTGTCATTTGTGTTTGGAGGCGCCCCCTAAGGGTGTGGTTATTGCTGGGTTATACCACACTCTCAACATCAATGAAGAAACGGACTATAATATCTGTCTGCTAACAGAAGTTCTAAATATTTCTGACTGTATTACAGGGACATTATTCATCTGTGCGTCATATGTATATTATTGATTTTCACTTTTTTTTGTTTACACATATATATATATATATATATATATATATATATATATTACCAAAAAATCATTAAATATATATTTAGAAATATTTATTTAAGAATAAATAGCGCAAATTATTCTATGTGTAGAACATTGCAATGGGAAATATTCATATTTCATGCAGAGTTTAGCACACTTGAATAATGATCAGGTTAGTGCACGAGTATTGGTGTTAGGTTTTTTACAGTTTACATACTCCATTAACTTCTATGGGAGAATATGTTAATGCAGTCGTGGTATTCGAAGTTTATTTTTTTGCGCTCATCGGATTTTCACTCTCACGCTAACTTTTTACTTTAAACTTGTAACATGAGCACAATCCAGCACGTGTAAAATTATTCCATCTAGTGAAATTAAAACGCAAGTGGAAGTGCAAAATAGTGCTCAACTCATAATCTAACCCATAATGGTAAACTCAAAGTGGACAAATCAGTTTTCAGTGATCTTGTGTTTTAAAGCTGTACAACACAAGCATTGTATTTATGTCCCCTCACTACACCCACTTCCTGGTTAAAGGGACATGAAACCCAAAACATTTCTATCATGATTAAGATAGAGCATTCAGTTTTAAGCAACTTTCCCATTTCACTTCTATTATCAAATTTTCTTCCTTCTCTTGGCATATACAGTATATACATATATAAATATAAATATATATATATATATATATATATATATATATATATATATATACTGTACACATACATACACAAACATTATAGTCAAATACCTTGTCATACACCATATACAATTTAACCCTATTTACATAAAATATTTAAATCAGAAAGTGTACATATGAAAATTAGTTTATTTTAATGTATTAATGGTGTGTTTGGTGCAATATATTTTTTTAACCCTCACACTTTACACTAGGTTGCTAACCTGATGAGAGAAAATGTTGTTTTCACTCAAATGCAACCGTTTATTTTCAACTTGTAATAAGCTTGTAAATTAGCACGGTCGTGATATTGCTTATCGCAAACCCGAGCTTACTTTAGTGCACCACTTGTATTCTAGCCCTAAATAAATATTATAAGCATAGCTGTTAGGGGGTTAATTGCGATGGAGGTTGTGGCAGTTTAGGAGTTAATAGTGAAGGGGGTTAATTGCGATGGCGGTTGTGGTGGTTTAGGGGTAAAATAGTGTAGGGGTTAAAGAGTGTAGGTCGTAATACTTAATTTTCATGTTTTTTTTTAATTTTATTTCAAATTGTTCCAAACCCTTTACGCGTGCTTTGAAGTTGCGTAAAAAGATTGAGCATAAAATGTGATTGTGTTCGAGCAATAGCATTTGTATGTAATATGAGCGTAAGTTTGTGCAGTTGCCATAATGCTATATCGTGCCCGTGCAAATGTTACCACTCCACTTTTAATATAGGCCTTAGTAATTAGGGGGCTAGTTATCAAGCCGTCTACTTTTCTGGCTTCGCCGGCCCAATACGTCCGCCTAAGCTCGCCTACCTTCGCCGCCGCGGACCTTGAATACGTTCGCCTAAGTTATCAAATAAAGCTGTCAAAAAGCCGCGGGGCGATGAGCAGCGGACTGTGACAGTTATCACTCATCCGATCTCGCTGCCCTTCGGCTTTTTCCCAGCTTTATTGCTAGCCTGTCACTAAGCACTCACACTAAACTGCACTGTTCTACCCCCTATACCGGCGCCCCCGGAGCCCCCCCGCAACTAAATAAAGTTACTAACCCCTAAACCGCCGCTCCTAGACACTGCCGCAACTCTTATAAATGTATTAACCCCTAAACCGCCGCTCCCGGACACCGCTGCCACCTACAGTATACCTAGTAACCCCTATCCTGCCCCCCCTACACCGTCGCCCTCTATTATAAAATTATGAACCCCTATCCTGCTGATCCCGCACCTCTCCGCAACTAAATAAATAGTTTAAACCCCTAAACCGCCGCTCCATGAACCCGCCGCAACCTATATTAAACCTATTAACCCCTATCCTGCCCCCCCGACACCGTCGCCACCTATCATAACTTTATTAACCCCTATCCTGCCCCCCACTACGGCCGCCGCCACTGTAATAAAATTATTAACCCCTAAACCTAAGTCTAACCCTAACGCCCCCCTAACTTAAATATTAATTAAATAAATCTAAATAAATTAACTCTTATTAACTAAATGAATCCTATTTAAAACTAAATACTTACCTTTAAAATAAAACCTAATATAGCTACAATATAAATAAGAATTATATTCTAGCTATCTTAGGATTTATATTTATTTGACAGGTAACTTTCAATTTATTTTAACCATGTACAATAACTATTAAATAGTTATTAACTATTTAATAGCTTACCTAGCTAAAATAAAGAGAAATGTACCTGTGAAATAAATCCTAACCTAAGTTACAATTACACCTAACACTACACTATACTTTAATAAATTATTCCTATTTAAAAATAAATACTTACCTGTAAAATAAACCCTAAGATAGCTACAATGTAATTAATAATTATATTATAGCTATCTTAGGATTTATATTTATTTTACAGGTAACTTTGTATTTATTTTAGCTAGTTAGAATAGTTATTAAATAGTTATTAACTATTTAATAACTACCTAGCTAAAAGAAATACAAAATTACCTGTAAAATAAATCCTAACCTAAGTTACAATTAAACCTAATACTACACTATCATTAAATTAACTAAATAAACTACCTACAAATAACTACAATTAAATACAATTACATAAACTAACTAAAGTACAAAAAAAAAAAAAGCTAAGTTACAAAAAATAAAAAATTAAGTTACAAACATGTTAAAAATATTACAACAATTTTAAGCTACTTACACCTAATCTAAGCCCCCTAATAAAATAACAAACCCCCCAAAATAAGAAAATCCCTACCCTATTCTAAATTAAATAAATTTCAAAGCTCTTTTACCTTACCAGCCCTTAAAAGGGCCATTTGTGGGGGCATGCCCCAAAAAGTTCAGCTCTTTTGCCTGTAAAAGAAAAATACAACCCCCCCCAACATTAAAACCCACCACCCCACATACCCCTAATCTAACCCAAACCCCCCTTACAAAAACCTAACACTAATCCCCTGAAGATCATCCTACCTTGAGTCGTCTTCACTCAGCCGAGCCACCGATGGAACTGAAGAGGACATCCGGAGCGGAAGAAGTTAATCCTCCAAGCGGCGCTGAAGAAATCTTCCATCCGATGAAGTCATCATCCAGGCGGCGCTGAAGAAGTCTTTGATCCGGCCGATGTCATCTTCCAAGAGGCGCTGAAGATGTCTTCTATCCGGGTGAAGTCATCTTCCAAGCCGGGTCTTGAATCTTCCTTCCGCCGACGCGGAACCACCTTCTTCACCGACGGACTACGACGAATGACGGCTCCTTTAAGGGACGTCATCCAAGATGGCGTCCCCTCAATTCCGATTGGCTGATAGGATTCTATCAGCCAATCGGAATTAAGGTAGGAAAAATCTGATTGGCTGATGGAATCAGCCAATCAGATTGAGCTCGCATTCTATTGGCTGTTCCGATCAGCCAATAGAATGCGAGCTCAATCTGATTGGCTGATTGGATCAGCCAATCGGATTGAACTTGAATCTGATTGGCTGATTCCATCAGCCAATCAGATTTTCCTACCTTAATTCCGATTGGCTGATAGAATCCTATCAGCCAATCGGAATTGAGGGGACGCCATCTTGGATGACGTCCCTTAAAGGAGCCGTCATTCGTCGTAGTCCGTCGGTGAAGAAGGTGGTTCCGCGTCGGCGGAAGGAAGATTCAAGACCCGGCTTGGAAGATGACTTCACCCGGATAGAAGACATCTTCAGCGCCTCTTGGAAGATGACATCGGCCGGATCAAAGACTTCTTCAGCGCCGCCTGGATGATGACTTCATCTGATGGAAGATTTCTTCAGCGCCGCTTGGAGGATTAACTTCTTCCGCTCCGGATGTCCTCTTCAGTTCCATCGGTGGCTCGGCTGAGTGAAGACGACTCAAGGTAGGATGATCTTCAGGGGATTAGTGTTAGGTTTTTGTAAGGGGGGTTTGGGTTAGATTAGGGGTATGTGGGTGGTGGGTTTTAATGTTGGGGGGGGTTGTATTTTTCTTTTACAGGCAAAAGAGCTGAACTTTTTGGGGCATGCCCCCACAAATGGCCCTTTTAAGGGCTGGTAAGGTAAAAGAGCTTTGAAATTTATTTAATTTAGAATAGGGTAGGGATTTTTCTTATTTTGGGGGGTTTGTTATTTTATTAGGGGGCTTAGATTAGGTGTAAGTAGCTTAAAATTGTTGTAATATTTTTAACATGTTTGTAACTTATTTTTTTATTTTTTGTAACTTAGCTTTTTTTATTTTTTGTACTTTAGTTAGTTTATGTAATTGTATTTAATTGTAGTTATTTGTAGGTAGTTTATTTAGTTAATTTAATGATAGTGTAGTATTAGGTTTAATTGTAACTTAGGTTAGGATTTATTTTACAGGTAATTTTGTATTTCTTTTAGCTAGGCAGTTATTAAATAGTTAATAACTATTTAATAACTATTCTAACTAGCTAAAATAAATACAAAGTTACCTGTAAAATAAATATAAATCCTAAGATAGCTATAATATAATTATTAATTATATTGTAGCTATATTAGGGTTTATTTAAAGGTAAGTATTTAGTTTTAAATAGGATTCATTTAGTTAATAAGAGTTAATTTATTTAGATTTATTTAATTAATTATTTAAGTTAGGGGGGCGTTAGGGTTAGGGTTAGACTTAGGTTTAGGGGTTAATAATTTTATTACAGTGGCGGCGGCGTAGTGGGGGGCAGGATAGGGGTTAATAAATTTATTATAGGTGGCGACGGTGTAGGGGGGGCAGGATAGGGGTTAATACATTTAATATAGGTTGCGGCGGGTTCAGGGAGCGGCGGTTTAGGGGTTAATACATTTATTATAGTTGCGGTGGGCTCCGGGAGCGGCGGTTTAGGGGGAAATAACTTTATTTAGTTGCGGCGGTGTAGGGGGGGTCAGATTAGCGGTGTTTAGACTCGGGGTACATGTTAGGGTGTTAGGTGTAGACAGCTCCCATAGGAATCAATGGGATGTCTGTCAGCAGCGAACTTGTACTTTCGCTATGGTCAGACTCCCATTGACTCCTATGGGATCCGCCGCCTCCAGGCTGGCGCTTTGAAAACCAGGTACGCTGGGCCGTAAAAGTGCCGAGCGTACCTGCTAGTTTTTTGATAACTAGCAAAAGTAGTGAGATTGTGCCGCACTTGTGTGCGGAACATCTGGAGTGACGTAAGAATCGATCTGTGTCGGACTGAGTCCGGCGGATCGAAGTTTACGTCACAAAATTCTACTTTTGCCGGTCTCGAGCCTTTGATAACTAAGGCGAATCAGCCTCGCCACAAATACGCTGCGGAATACGCAGCATATTTGAGGTTGACGGCTTGATAACTAGGCCCCCATGTGTCTATTTAACAATGTTATACATTGTGCATACTTTTCTGCCATCAAGTGCTCGACAGTGTATACAACATTTTTAAAATCCTTCTTTTATAACTACTGCTACTTTTTATAACTACTTGCATGCTGCTTACCTACGTAAGTTAAATATGCCTTTAAATTCTTAGCTTACTATTTGTACCTGAAAAGTCTGTCATCATCCAATGTATAGCAGTTCTAAGAAGCATTCAGTTTATACAATAATGATCAAATCCATATATCGTCCAAGGAGCTATGGAATATGGCTCAGTGTGCACCAGCATACAAGGATACTGGTCTGTTCTTAGCCAGTCTATTTGGAAAGTAATCCTTCCTCCTTTTTAACGTATTGCCACAATTATGCAATAATAACAGTGAACGTGCAGCTGATGGCTTTATAAAAGAGGTTAATAATAATATTAATAATGATAATAATAGTGTTTTTGACAAGGTATTCAGTTTTAAATCAGTATTTCAAAGCAAAAAAGGCACAATATGATTCAACTAAAATGTGCCTCTACTTTAAAAATTTTCTTATGCATAAACAACATGATGTTTTTTGCTACTGTATACAAATTTGCTGTCAATTAGTGACAGATTCAGAATGGAACCTACAGTTCTCTGCGTCTCCCAAATAGTACTTTGACTATATGGTTAAACCCTTTGCAGAGGTTAACCCCTTAAGCCATTTGGACATAGCTTGTATGTCATTGGGTACTTTGCACAGTGTACCTTGTTGATATAGTAGCTACATCCAACCTTCTCTCTCATGCTGCAGTCCCAGCTGTCAGCCCTGACAGCTAAGACCAGGGCCGGACTGGGACCAAAAATAGGCCCGGGCATTTTAAGGCAAAGCAGCCCACTCCCCCCCCCCCCCCATTCTCTATTTAGCCGTATATCAAATATTACAAGTATAATATATAGGTTGGTATGGGGAAAAAAAAGTAAACACAAGACAATAAACTAACCAATTAGTGCACATAACTCTTACTAGAATTTAAGCACAGAGACCTGGCGCCGTAGTAGTGTGTGTTGAATCTGTTGAACATGTGATATGAAGGTTTCTAACTACCTATGAATGTAAACTCTCTCTTACAAGTTCAACTATAACATTTTTCACTTATATAGCCCAATAGCCCATATCTAACTATGAATGACATGCAAATGCAATATATAGACTGCAGTGCTTAATATAACACACTGGTTATGCTTCTTCCTAGCTGCACACAGCAAGGCTGCTGTATCCTTAAGAGGCTGTCCAGCTTCCCATCCACCTAGACATTCATCCCCCAGGCTATGAGCTCACCGTCACCAGCTGTGAATGGGGTGGAGGTGGACTACCGCCATATACCCATATTTGTACTCTCGCCACACATCTGTATTATTGTATTAAACAAACACCCTGGACGACTTACTTGGTCTTGGCGCAGGCGGCACAGGGCATACATCAGCAATTCCTCACCAGACACTTTTTTGGGACTGTGACTTACCAGCCCAGCCTTGCTGCTGCCTTCCTCGCTCAGCTCGCTGCTTCCCTCGCACTCTTCCCGCGCGCGCCACTTGACTAACTGGGAGGAAGTGATGAAGGTCAGGGGGGAGGGAGAGTTCATGCCGGTCATGTGAGGCCCCTGTTAGTTCCCACCCCCGGCCGGATCACTGATTCAAATTTCAAACACATAGCAGCACCTGTCTTTCCTAATTCCTATACAGCTGAGCGACCGACTGTGAGTAACTGAGTAAGTTAAGGATGCTGCTCAGTCTCCCGGCCACCACTGTATCTATGTCCTGCTGCTCACGGCCGCGCTGTATAAGGAAATGCAGGTGCTGCAGAGTGCAGTGTAATGTAAGAAACAGAAAGGCACAGTCCGCCCCTGAGCTCAGTCACTTCACTTAGTTACAGACTCAACCAGCAGCCCACAGGCTCAGCGGCCCACCGGGATTTTGCCCGGTATGCCCTATGGCCAGTCCGGGCCTGGCTAAGACTGCAGCCATAGAGAGAAGGCATCGACTTTCATATAATATGGTAGGGCTGACACCGCTCCCATTACCATATGCACTCTCTGTCCCTGTCTGGCTTGCGGTGGTGCCTTTGGTGGTGTGGTAGGGTCAGGAGGGAGGCAGTTGGGCGGCCCATCATCGGAGGGGGAGAGGGAAAAAGTTTTCCATAGAGTGGGGAGGGGGGGGGGAGGGATCCACTACCTACAGAAAAAATATTATGAGAGGGGAGAGGGGGCCCTACAAAATGATCGCTTGGAGGTGTGAGGTGGGGAGGGTGAGGGGGCCACTACACTATTTATGAATAAATAAATAAATATATATATATATATATATATATATATATTCAAATTGCGTACAGGCAGGTTATAGAGCATATTGGGAGGGGTCAGGAAGGTGGGGTGTAAGGGAATCCTACACTGCAGAAAATTAAAAAATATATATATTAAAAAAAATGCCCTAAAACTTCATATTGGCATACTGTCTGCTATTACCTAAGATGGTGGTGACTAGTGGGGGTGAGGGAGAGAAGATAGCTGTTTCGGAGGGATCAGGTAGGGATAAGGTGTGTAGCTGTTTAGGAGATGTCAGCTAGGAGGGTACTCTCTAAACTGCATCTAAACTTAACCTTACAAGTTACCTGATTAACCCCTTCACTACCAGGAGTTTTAGAAGTGTGGTGCACAGCTCCATTTAGTGGCCTTCTAATAACCAAAAAGCAGTGGCAAAGCCATGCATGTCTGCTATTTCTAAACAAAGGGAATATATATATATATATATATATATATATATATTCTTTCCATTTTTTTCTTTTGAATACTTGATCTGCATTAAGAAACATGTAGCTGACTAATACATGTGTTATACTGTTTAATAACAATGTTAATATTTTGCCCCAACAAAGTATCAAATACAAAGGCTTCAAAATGGGAGGAGTTTTCCTCCATTACCTCTCCTTTAAAAAGCAACTTCAAAACACCTGTGATTATGTTATTTTTGAAGCCGGAAGAAGCCCCAGAGCCTTAGGGGTGAAACGTGCATAGCTGGCAGCAGTGGTTATTGGAGACACAAAGGCAAAAATCATATGAATGGTGATTCATGAGTGGAGCAGCCTAAAGCTGGGACACATACCCGCATACAGTTAGCTTACGAAGGATCGACTTAAAGTACAGAGAGGAGCACCCTAGGATAACCAACTGCATATGCGAGACCAACAGGTGTATCTAGGAGGTGTGGCACCGTGATAGTGGGACTCTCTGGAAACCGCAAGTATTTTCGCTATGGCGGAGCATGCTGATAAAACACACAGTGTTTATGTTGTTTCTAAACAAATTACCATAACCATTCAGTTGGATTGCAAAGGCCAGCTTTACCTACATAAGGGGATTGCTATTGAACTATCCTGTGAATATCCAGGCTAACTCTGTTCATCTATTCATACTATGCATGGAACAAATCAACATTGGATATCATTTCTCCATCATAGCATTGGAACTTTGATTGTTACCTGTGCAACTAGCAGGAGCTTATTATTTACTTTCTAGAGCTTTATTTCACATATATTTTTGAATAGTTATGTTTCATTATTATTATTTCTGTTGATGATTCTCTGTAAGGGGATATTGTCAATCATAGTGCACTATGATACGAGTTTTTGAAGTATTCCAATTTAATATGGTTATATATTGCAGTTTGTGATCTCTAATAAATGCTGCAAATTTATGCACCTTTTCCTTCAGTGTAATGATATTATTCAGTATTGGTGGATATTTACAATTATGCTGCTGTGGAGTTTTGTCACTAGTTAGGGAGTATATTCCACAATAATAATTTTTAGGGATTGGTTAGTGCAGGATAGGAACTGATTTGTATTTCTCTTTTGTATAAGACGCACCTGACCATAAGACGCACCTAGCTTTTAGAGGAGGAAAACAATAAAAAAAAAATAACCCTAACCCCTAACCCTAATAACCTTAACCCTAAACCCTAACCCCTAATAACCCTAACCCTAAACCCTTAACCCTAAACCCTAACCCTAAACCCTAACCCTAAACCCTAACCCTAAACCCTAACCCTAAACCCTAACCCTAAACCTAAACCCTAACCCTAAACCCTAACCTGCAGTTCCAATTTTTAAAACATTAAGGGCCAGATTGACGGTAAACTCTTACTGGTATATACCGGTATATAAAATTCACCTGCTCCTCCAGCCCACAAACAGTAAAATGGGAAAAGGTCACTATTAGAGCTTTTTTTTGGCAGCATATGAATCACCTGTTGCCAGTGTTCTTCACCGGGATAAGTTCTGCTCCACAGTAGCACTAGCTGCAGCAGATCCCCGGGCCTTCACACAGCAGCTTCCGGTTCACTTAGATCAGTCCCCAGTCTCGGCTGATGCAGCGCTTCCTCATTCACTTCTCAGGATCAGTGACAGATACCGTAACCTGTGCCCCGCGCACAGGAAGTGGAACT
The DNA here is from genome assembly GCF_027579735.1 of Bombina bombina. Classification (NCBI taxonomy): domain Eukaryota; kingdom Metazoa; phylum Chordata; class Amphibia; order Anura; family Bombinatoridae; genus Bombina; species Bombina bombina. The sequence continues at coordinate 694,256,614 of NC_069501.1, forward strand.
TAGAAGACAGTGCAATCATTTACCGGTAGGTGATGTGACCATCACCACTGTTAACCCTGTTGCTCTGACGTTGTGACGTGAACTGGTTGATACTCTATGGGGAATATTTTACAGCTGTTTTTAACAATGCACAGAATACTTGTGCAGTATTCAGTATATACCGGTAGGCATTTTTATATAGTGTATTGTCTCAATGGGTACGGCCTAGTTTTCCTTTAAAGTTAAACGATCTCTGAGAGTCATATTTAGTATTGGCCGGCATAGGGTCTCCAACTTCTGGAGGATGTAGAAAGCCCTCAAACTTAAAGGGCTCCATCCCCTTCACCCCCTTTTTGCATTTGAACTCAGTTTCTGCAAACACAATTATTATTACGATAAGCACAGGGCCTGCACTGCAGAAAATTAAAAAATATATATATTAAAAAAAATGCCCTAAAACATTTCTCCTTATTTTTGAGGGGGGGGGGGAAAGTGCGTCTTATTGAGCGAAAAATACGGTATATCTTTGATATGTATATAAATGTTTTTTAAAAAGACTATTTCCATTTAAATGGAGTGATAGAAAAAATGTTAACATTTATCCGGTCCTTTGGGTAAGTTTATTTCTAAAATTTCCAGGGCCTTCAGGGGTTAAACACTTACAACCAGATTACGAGTAGCGTGTTAACAGTTATGCGTGAACGTAAAGGGGTTTATCACTGTTGTTTAAATGCATCGGTTTTGCACTTACTTACTTATTACAAGTTGAAAGTCAATTGCGAATGCGTGAGCACAATCACAATTTATGCTAGAATAATTACGCTTCCTCAAGCTCTGGTTAACTGTTTCGCAAATCAAAAAAGTTTCACAAAACACATTGAAAATTCATTACAAAGTACACTTATAATATTACAATGAAACATTATTTTGCACAAAAAAGTTATAAGGGCTCAAAGATATGATGTCTCAAGTGTTACAAAAACAAGGCATTCAAAGGGCTTTAACGTTGAGATGCATACATATATATGTCTAAATATGTGTGTGTATGAATGTATGCATACAGTCATGGCCAAAAGTTTTCAGAATGACACAAATATCTGCTGCCTCAGTTTTTATTATGGCAATTTGCATATACTCCAAAATGTTATGAAGAGTGATATGATAAATTGCAATTAGTTGCTAAGTCCCTCTTTGCATGAAAATGAACTTAATCCACCCAAAACATGTCCTCTGAATTTCAGCCCTACCACAAAAGGACCAGCTAACATCATGTCAGTGATTCTATCATTAACACAGGTGTCAGGGTTGACAAGGACAAGGCTGGAGACCACTCTGTCATACTGATTGAGTTAGAATAACTGGAAGATTTAAAAGGAGGGTGCTGATTGAAATCATTGTTCTTCCTCTGTCAACCATAGTTACATGCATGAAACACATACAGTCATCAAGGACATTGCTGCTACTAAAATTGCACCTAAATCAATCATTTATCAGATTATCAAGAACTTCAAGGAGAGAGGTCCAATTGATGTGAAGAAGACTTCAGGGAGCCCAAGAAAATCCAGCTCCAGGATGTCTCCTAAAGTTAATTCAGCTGTGGGATCGGGGCGCCACCAGTGCAGAGCATGCTCAGGAATGGCAGCAGGCAGGTGTGAGTGCATCTGCATGCAAAGTGAGGTGAAGACTTTTGGAGGATGGCCTGGTGTCAAGAAGGGCAGCAAAGAAGCCACTTCTCTCCAGGAAAAAAAACATAAGAGACAGACTGATATTCTGCAAAAGGTACAGGGATTGGGCTGCTGAGAACTGGGATAAAGTCATTATCTCTGATGAATCCCCTTTCGGATTGTTTGGGGCACCCAGAAAAAACTAACCGGAGAAGAAAGGTGAGCACTACCATCAGTCCTGTGTCATGCCAACAGTAAAGCATCCTGAGACCATTCATGTGTAGGGTTGCTTCTCAGCCAAGGGACTGGGTGCACTCACAATTTTGCCTAAAAACACAGTCATGAATAAAGAATGGTACAAAAACATCCTCCAAGAGCAACTTCTCCCAACCATCCAAGAACAGTTTGGTGACAAACAGTGCCTTTCCCAGTATGATGGAGCACCTTGCCATAAGGTAAAATTGACAACTAAGGGGCTTGGGGAACAAAACATCAAAATGTTTGGTCCATGGCCAGAAAACTCCCCAGTAGAGGCGGGTGAACAAAAAAACCCCACATATTCTGACAAACTCCAAGCATTGATTATGCAGGAATGGGCTGCCATCATTCAGAATGTGGCCCAGAAGTTGATTGACAGCATGCCAGGGCGAATTGCAGAGGTCTTAAAAAGGAAAGGTCAACACTACAAATATTCGGCTAGATCATGAGTTTTGCATTAGGCTTAAAAAGCAGCATTAGCCGGTCCTAACACTGCTTTTTAACGCCCGCTGGTATTACGAGTCTTGCAGGTACAGGTGTACTGCTCACTTTTTTGGCCAGACTTGGAAATACCGCAAATCCACTTACGTAAATTGCATATACTCATTTTCAATGGGACTTGCATAGTGCCGGTATTACGAGTCTGCCAAAAAGTGAGCAGTAGACCCTCTCCTGTCAAGACTGGTACCGCATATTAAAGTCAGTAGTTAAGAGTTTTACACTACAACGCTGTAGCATAAAACTCTTAACTAAAGTGCTAAAAAGTACACTAGCACCCATAAACTACCTATTAACCCCTAAACCAAGGCCCTCCCACATTGCAAACACTAAAATAACAATTTTAACCCCTAATTTGCCGAACCGGACATCGCCGCCACTATAATAAATATATTAACCCCTAGACCGCCGCACTCCCGCCTCGCAAACACTAGTTAAATATTATTAACCCCAATCTGCCGTCCCTAACATCGCCGCCACCTACCTAGATTTATTAACCCCTAATCTGCCGTCCCCAAAGTTGCCGCCACTATATTAAAGTTATTAACCCCTAACCCCCCCAGCTTAAATATACTTTTTAATAAATCTAAATAAATATTCCTATCATTCCTATTTAAAACTAAATACTTAACTGTAAAATAAACCCTAAGCTAGCTACAATATAACTAATAGTTACATTGTATCTAGCTTAGGGTTTATTTTTATTTTACAGGCAAGTTTGTATTTATTTTAACTAGGTAGAATAGTTATTAAATAGTTATTAACTATTTAATAACTACCTAGCTAAAATAAATACAAAAGTACCTGTAAAATAAAATGTAACCTAAGTTACAATTACACCTAACACTACATTATAATTAAATAAATTAACTAAATTAAATACAATTAAAGAAATTACATACAATTACCTAAATTAAATTAAATTAGCTAAAGTACAAAAAAAAATACAGAAAATAATAAACAAATTACAGAAATTTAAACTAATTACACCTAATCTAATAGCCCTATTAGAATAAAAAAGTCCCCCCAAAATAAAAAAAACCCTAGCCTAAACTAAACTACCAATAGCCCTTTAAAGGGCCTTTTGCGGGGAAATGCCCCAAAGTAATCAGCTCTTTTACCTGTAAAAAAAAAAAATACAACCAACCCCCCAACAGTAAAACCCACCACCCACACAACCAACCCCTAAATAAAATGCTAGCTAAAAAACCCTAAGCTCCCCATTGCCCTGAAAAGGACATTCGGATGGACATTGCCCTTAAAAGGGCAGTTATCTCTTTTGCAAGCCCAAACCCTTAATCTAAAAAATAAACCCACCCAATACACCCTTAAAAAACTTAACACTAACCCCCTGAAGATCGACTTACCGGGAGACGTCTTCATCCAAGCCAGGCGAAGTGGTCCTCTAGACAGGCAGAAGTCTTCATCCAAGCCGGGCAGAAGTGGTCCTTTAGATGGGCAGAAGTCTTCATCCAGATGGCATCTTCTATCTTCATCCATCCAGCACGGAGTGGGTCCATCTTCAAGACATCCGACACGGAGCATCCTCTTCATCCAATGACTAACACAGAATGAAGGTACCTTTAAGTGACGTCATCCAAGACGGCGTCCCTTAGATTCCGATTGGCTGATAGAATTCTATCAGCCAATCGGAATTAAGGTAGAAAAAAATCCTACTGGCTGATGTGATCAGCCAATAGGATTGAAGTTCAATCCTATTGGCTGATCTTATCAGCCAATAGGATTGAGCTCGCATTCTATTGGCTGATTGGGTGGGTTTATTTTTTAGATTAGGGGTTTGGGCTTGCCTTGCAAAAGAGCTAACTGCCCTTTTAAGGGCAATGCCCATCCAAATGCCCTTTTCAGGGCAATGGGGAGCCTAGGTTTATTAAGCTAGTATTTTATTTGGGGGGTTAGTTGTGTGGGTGGTGGGTTTTACTGTTGGGGGAGTTGTTTGTATTTTTTTTACAGGTAAAAGAGCTGATTACTTTGGGGCAATGCCCCGCAAAAAGCCCTTTTAAGGGCTATTGGTAGTTTAGTTTAGGCTATGTTTTTTTTTTTTTTTTTGGGGGGGGGGTTTATTTTAATAGGGCTATAAGATTAGGTGTAATTAGTTTAAATTTCTGTAAATTGTTTATTATTTTCTGTAATTTAGTGGGGGGGTTTTGTACTTTAGCTAATTTAATTTAATTTAGGTCATTGTATTTAATTTAGTTAATGTATTTAATTATAGTGTAGTGTTAGGTGTTAGTGTAACTTAGGTTAGGTTTTATTTTACAGGTACATTTGTCTTTATTTTAACTAGGTAGTTATTAAATAGTTAATAACTATTTAATAACTATTCTACCTAATTAAAATAAATACAAACTTGCCTGTAAAATAAAAATAAACCCTAAGCTAGATACAATGTAACTATTAGTTATATTGTAGCTAGCTTAGGGTTTATTTTACAGGTAAGTATTTAGTTTTAAATAGGAATAATTTAGTTAATGATAGGAATATTTATTTTGATTTATTTAAATTATATTTAAGTTAGGGGGTGTTAGGTTTAGGGTTAGACATAGGTTTAGGGGTTAATAACTTTAATATAGTGGCGGTGACGTTGGGGGTGGCAGATTAGGGGTTAATAAGTGTAGGTAGGTGGCGGCGGCATTGGGGGCAGCAGAGTAGGGGTTAATAAATATAATGTAGGTGGTGGCGATGTTGGGGGCAGCAGATTAGGGATTAATAAGTATAATGTAGGTGGCGGCGGTGTCCGGTGCGGCAGATTAGGGGTTAATAATTATAATTTAGGTGTCGGCAATGTCGGGGGCGGCAGATTAGGGGTTAATAAGTGTAAGATTAGGGGTGTTTAGACTCGGGGTTCATGTTAGGGTGTTAGGTGTAGACATACATTTTATTTCCCCATAGGAATCAATGGGGCTACGTTAGTGAGTTTTACGCTGCTTTTTTGCAGGTGTTAGACTTTTTTTCAGCCGGCTCTCCCCGTTAATTCCTTTGGGGAAATCTTGCACGAGCACGTTACACCAGCTCACTGCTGACTTAAGCAGCGCTGGTATTGGAGTGCGCTATTGAGCAAGATTTTACTCAACGCTCACTTCTTGTCTTTTAACGACGGGTTTCTGAAAACTCGTAATACCAGCGCTGCAGGTAAGTGAGCGGTGAGGGAAAACTGCTCGTTAGCACCGCACAGCCTCTAACGCAAAACTCGTAATCTGGGCCATTGACTCTTTGCATAAACTTAATGTGATTGTCAATAAAAGCCTTTGACACTTATGAAATGCTTGAAATTATACTTCAGTATACCATATAGTAACATCTGACAAAAAGATCTAAAAACACTGAAGCAGAAGACTTTGTGAAAATTAATATTTGTGTCATTCTCAAAACCTATATTTATGTGTATATATATATATATATATATATATATATATATGTATGTGTGTGTGTGTGTGTGTGTTTATGCAGTATATATATATATATATATATATACAGTATATATCTATATATATATATATATATATATATATATATATATATGTGTGTGTGTGTAAATATGTATTCATGTGTGTATCTATGTATTTATATATATATATATATATATATATAATTTATATCTTGAAATATATATAAGCAGCAAAAAGGATATTGCAGAGGTCAACACAGGTACATCACAACGAATAGTCCGCTGACATGTTTCGGCCTGTGTGTGTGTGTGCATTGGAGTCCTTTGCAGTTAAGTAGACAAAAACATGAAAAAGCTAATTTATGCAATATTCATATTTAATAAAGTGTTATACTGTGTAGTTACTGTAAATTTTTCCCATTCCAATGTTCTGCATAAGTATTTTTAAATTGATATTGCTATATACTGTATGTATATATATATATATATATATATATATATATATATGTATATATCAATACCTATATATAATCATATAGATATATAGGTATAGATATATATTGTATACAAAAATAATATCTCTAAACAGCTATGAGGTTTGGACATGTTTGCAGCGTACTGTTTGTGGAAAGTGGCTGTTGGGTTTCTCCTGATTGCCTGTGGCCGGATATTGGACACTCTTGTGTCTAAGGAGGATTTCCCCTGGAGATTGTTGCAGGGAGCATCAGCCAGCTGGTGACTGTGACATGCAGCCTGCCTATTTGCACTATTCATTTATATAGTGCCATCTCACTTGTGAGTCACCCATTTGGGATTTTTTATTTGTTTCATAATTCACATAGTCTATGAGGGGCCCTTTTGGTTTTACCTTGTACATACGTAAAAATATGTATTTATGAATAAATACATATTCTGCTATGTGAAATACATTGGAATATGGAATATTTATATTTTCATGTTGGATTAGCACACTTGAGAATATGCAATCAGGTATGTGTGCGAGTAGGGTGTTTTTTCCACTTTTTTTGCTCCATTGCCATCTATGGGAAAATACGCTAAAGCAATCGCGATATTTAAAGTTTGGCTTTTTACGTGCATTGGGTTAGTGCACGAGTGAAAACATTTTCAACTTGTAATACGAGTGCTACCTGACAAGTGCAAAAAGTTTACTTCTAATGCTCCATTCATAATCTGTGCCATAGAGTTGCAGGGTCACTAGTGATAAAATGACATGTTCTAACTAATCAGAGCATGTATTTTTTATAACTATAATGACCCTTTAATCATGACAAATTGCTACCGTTTGTTTCTAACATCATAGACACATAAAAGCAGTTCATCTTATGACAATATGCTCTTGAAATACATAACAAATTATTGCCTTTATTTTTTTTCCATATTCAGATACATTTCTTTTCTCATTCGTGAAACAAAAATTGTTGAAATTTAATTTTAGATATTTGTTTATTTTTATAAAAGTGTCTGTTGTGACATTTCCCTTATTGCCTGAAGCCATAAAAATATATTTTACCCCTTTATTGACGTTACATTATGATTTGCAATTTTAAATAATAATTTGAAGCAATAAGCAAAGAGGATACTTAATTTAACAAAAGAAAAATTGATGGACAAATGATATCAACAAGGGACTAATAACCACATCCTAACATGCAATTTATACAAAGCTGTGTCTTTTTAGAGAGCTAAAGTGGATTTGTACTTTAGATTTGGAGAGAAATCTCAGCTAAAGGAAACCTGCTGGGCATAATAAAAGAGTTTCGAAATCCAAATGAAAATTTCAGAGATTTACACATAAGTAGGCTTTGAGCCAGAAAATTGTCGGAGCCTAATAATGATATAGGAAAAAGTAATATGAATAAAATTTGCGTGGGTCTTCTGATGACATATTCATGTTATAAAGTTAGTCAGATACACATAACAAAATGATGGGAAAGTAATTTATTTGTATCCATTTAATTGCTGCTTTATTTCAAACATTATAATCCCTGATAAATGGACCCCAGGTTAGTTGAATGTCATAAGCACAGGTGTAAAATAAAGAATAAAAACGCCCCTTATTTAAAAATTAGAGGGCCTACAATGTTACTAGAGAGGAAAGCTGTTCCACACGTAGAGAAGCACACTTTCAGGAACGAACAATCAGCTAAATACATTTTTAGCTTGTTCTATGGCGATTTACCAGCTGGTTTTTAGCCCAATATTGATTCTCACACAGCAGAACTTTCCTGTAGTATATCAGTCTGGTCCTGCTTATTAAGGTCAGTCCAACACCGAAATACCAGCAATGCCTCTCTGAGCAAGAAACACAGCAACCCAGTTCACCCTGCATTTGGGGCTTGTGAGGCAGCATCTGCTGTCCTCATTTAAAGGGACATTACACACCAAAAACATTTCACACTTCTCACATAGGCCCCGATGATCGAAAGTACTGCAAGGCGGCGATATATTCAAATGGGATCCGGCTCAATGTCAAGAATACCGGTGAAATACCAGAAGTGCCAACATTACTATTTAAAGGCAGCATCGCTGAGAGGCATTTTACTATACATCACAATGGGTGGCGATTCTGCCAAAATATTCCAAGCAGCATTGGCACAGATATTGGCAAAGTAAAGTAAAGGATCCCTTTTAAATATGTAACACCAAGCCTAATAAATATACCTATGTACCCCTATACTGACATAACCCACCACTGCAAACTAACCCTACACTACTTAACCACTAACTGCCAATAGTCCACTGCAATAAACTTCCTTACCTATTAACCCCTTTACCACCATAAACCCCCACTGCAAACTATTCCAACACTATTTAACAGCTATACTGATATAATGCCTGATTGCAAACACCACCGAACCTATTAACCCCTAAACTGTCACAACCCCAAAGCAAAAACTCATTAACCTATTAACCCATAAACCACCAAACCCCACAATGCAAACAATCTTTACACTACTTAACTACCTAACAACTAACCCTGCAGGACACCTAACATAACACGCCCTAATTTACACAAAGGCAACCTTTTTTTAAGATAGTGTAAGTAGGGTGTAAGTAGGGTTTCAGCCATGTTTGTCTTGCCACCTTTTCAGTGGAAAAACTTTACAGTTTGAGGCAGATAATGTAGGTTTAATTTCAGTAAAGACACACAGACATTATTTATAATTTAATAATAATAATAATAATAGTTTGCGATTTATATAGCGCTTTTCTCCCTGTGAGACTCAAAGCACTTTACAAATATACCAACATAAGACATAAAAGTTAGGAGTTTCTGAAGGTCAGATAAGCGGACTGAATGCCTGATGGAAGAGGTGGGTCTTTAGCTTTTTTTTAAAAGTCTGTAAGGACGGTGCCTCTCTGATTGCGCACGGTAAAGAGTTCCAGAAAGTAGGGGTAGGAATGCTCTGGAGCCTGAGTTTGTCCTTATTCTTGGCACTGAGAGGAGGGATGTGTTGGCTGACCTAAGTGAACGTGATGGGATGTAGGGTGTCAGGAGCTCTTTCAGGTACTGTGGGCCATGGTTGTTTAAGGCTTTGAAGGTCAGCAGGCCAATTTTAAAATATGTTCGCCATTTAATTGGAAGCCAATGCAGGGAGTGGAGAACAGGTGTTATGTTGTAGGAGCGAGTTTGATTGGTCAATAGTCTGGCTGCTGCGTTTTGTACTGTCTGAAGGTGATGGAGTTCTTTTTTTTGGGAGGCCCAAGTAAAGTGCATTGCAGTAATCTAGCCTAGAGGATACAAATGCATGGATTAATGTTGGCATATCATCCGGTGGAATTAAGTGTTGTATCCTGGCTATGTTTTTCAGATGAAAGTAGGCAGATTTTATTATGGAGGAAATCTGCTGTTTAAAAGATAGTCCAGCGTCAATCAGCACTCCGAGGTTTTGTACCTTTGCTGAACTAACAAGTTCGGAACCTCCAAGCTCCAGGCCAGTTGGGAAATTGTGGGATATTTTTGATGCCCGGGGTCCCCTCACCAAGAGTAACTCTGTTTTGTCCGGGTTCACTTTGAGACAGCTAGCATTCATCCATTCTATGAGGTCTGTTAAGCAACTGTTTATGCGGCATGCTGGGTCTGTAGTATCTGGAGCAAAGGAGAAGTAGAGTTGTGTGTCATCAGCGTAACAATGATACCTTAGGCCATGTCGGTTAATGATGTCCTTCAGTGGTAGTAAGTATTTGAAGTGTTCCTACACAGAAACCGTGTTTGGATTCAGTGAGCACGCAGAAGTGCTGACAAGTGGCAATGTCAGTTGACTTTTTCAGAAGTTGCGATTCCTGTTATTTTCTTTGGGAGATACATCACCATTCATCTGCACTTTGCAGGTCTGCCCCCTTTTTTACAATATATCAACAGACTGATGGACTGCAAGACCGATGAGGCCAGAAAGGCAGTTTCTCATCAGCCTGTCAATGTTTTAAATATTGGGCCTAATTATGGGTGCTGAAATTTTGGAATTTTGTTTTACTGCAGACATATGAAGGAGAATTGCTGCACGTGTGCTAACTCTTCAGCTTTTGAATAAAGTGAAAGTTTGATTTTGAAATAATAGACCACATGAGTTGGGGGAGATAGGGAATAACCTCAATAGTATGCTTATAAAATGTATTTAGTTTGTAATGTCCCTTTAACATTGCACACTCAAGTACTTGAGTAGTTCCTCTCCATGCTCTAATGCAACCAAAATGCACTAGAACAGAGCTAGTCAGTCATGCCAGATGAATTAGTCCAGGGTTATATAGGTCCCTCACCCAATTTTGAGACTGCTGTTTTTTAACTTTATAAACTGACCCAAATGTATGATTTTTTAATTATTATTCTTTCTTTTTTTGTTGTAACAATTGCTATAGGCCTAAATTGTATGGCTGTCTGTATAATAGACCTGGCAAAATCAAAAGTAGCTTTATACATAGAGACATATATTTTTGACAGTATAGGTATATCATGTCAACCCATATTTCCTTCTAGTAATCTTTAAATCCCTTTGAGACTTTGATTTTCCCACCGTTATTCAAAGTTTCAGTAATAAATGAAGCCTTGTATTGTATTTAAAGGTACAGTCTTTTGGAAACATTTTATTTTTTTATAAAGATTGCTAATCCTTTTGTATACCCATTCCCCTGTTATACATAACCATCACTGTTATATTAATATGTTTTACATCTATGATTACCTGCATTTAAGCCCTTGCAGACTACCCATTATCTCAGTGAATTTTACAAATGTGCATTTTTGCCAATCAGTGCTCTCTCATGCATAACACCACTAGAGTGTGCACAGCGTTATCTATATGGCACACATGAACTAGTACATTCTGTCTGTGAAAATGCACTGAGATAAGAGGTGGCCTGTAGGGGCTTAGAAACAAGCAGAGATGTTGAGGTTTAGAAATGATAAAGTATATTAATATAAAAGTGTTGGTTGTGCAAAGCTAAGCTGGGGAATGAGTAGTAAAGGAATTATTCCATTATGTATGTTTGTGTGTTTGTAAGTGTATGTATGCATGCATGAGTGTGTGTGTAAATGTGTGTATGAGGGTATGTGTGTATCTATATATAATATAACAAAAATGATAGGCTGTTTTGCTTTTCTATTGGTCATGTTGCAACAAGATAATCTGCCACATTGCCCCTCCCGATATTCGGCTCTGGATGCGTCCCTTGAACCCGAGAGCACAAACTTTTTACTTTCAACTTGTAATACGAGCGTGAATCTCCAAGTGCAAAAAAATGACTTCTAGCTGTTTTAAAGCTTGAACGCAAACTACTGCTCCACTCGTAATTTGGCCCTTAGTGTATGTATTTGTAAATTGTTACTATCTCATGCAGTGTAAAAATTAAAATTATTGGGTTTGGTTTACAAAGTGGCTAGAAATTACACAATCTAAAATGTTGCTTAGTTCTTTATTTAAAACATGATGTATGTGCATCACCAATAGATCTCTATGAAATCCTTCATCCTATGACAAAGCCAGATAAGCAGAGGTACTGTTCTATATTATATTTACTTTTTGTTTTTTTATTGATATTTTGCAATATTGGGGTCAATCCCAATCTTGTTGAATGTGTTTATTGTTTAAGCTCCAGATACACCTTTGCTGACATTAGACCAATCACAATACAAATGAAAATACCATTTCCATATTATAAAAATATCAGATATCAGAAAATAACTCATACAATTTAGAGACAACATTAACTTCACAGTCACAATCCATTCTACTATAAACTATTGACACAAATTAGACACCTTTGACCCCATATACTAAAAGGTGGGTGGATCGGATTCTGGACTTGGGAACATGACCCCGCTTTTGCAGCAAGTACCATTGCAAGAGGTCTTCCTTGTGCAACGCTGCCACCTGAGCAGAGGCTGTCAATCACTGTGAATAAACATGTTTGGGGTATTTTATCTCTGCCAACTCAGAGGTTGCAGGGAGGGTAAAGTGCAGTAGTTGCATGACTTTTGCTTCTTACATTGTGGAAAGCAGTCTCACACGAGCCCACTGACTTCAACAACCAAAGGCACTTGATAAATACTGAGCACCCTTGTGATGTGGAAATATTTGAGAGGTATCACTTCCTCTATACAACCTGATTAAGAAGTCACTCTCTTGGGTAAAAGGGTCTGTGACTAGGTTGGCATGCATTTTAGGTTGCACTTAAACTCTCTCAATGTGCACATTGTTTGTAATTATTCCATGTTCATACAGAGTGTTAATTCAGTATTCCCTGGAAGTGCTCAAGACTCACATATCCTATGTTCTTCAACTCTCTTTGACATATTTAAGGTAGCAAAATTCCAACAAGGATGATTGCTGGATAAGTCACCTCACACATGAGGCCTCCCATTTACTACTACAAACCACACTTAACACTTTGGCTTACATTCTTTGCTCTCACAAACCTTAGAAATATCTGCACACTAGGACCTGCACTCTATGCAAATCCTCAATACGTTCACAAAAGCCCCAACATTCTTTGCTTGATCTCAACCTCAGCTGCAACCTTCAGCCCCCTACTGCATACAAAATATCATCTAAAACACTCACCTCTCAACAATGAATACATGATTGCAGATATCTAGCATTACGTAAACACACATGCTTTGAACCATAAGAATAAATCAATAGTGGTGCAAGGAAATTAATACTTTACATGGTCACATAAAACCTCTCACATCAAAACAATGATGACTAACCATTAAACCTCTCACATCAAAACAATGATGACTAACTATAAAACCTCTCACATCAAAACAATGATGACTAACTATAGACAGCATCAAGTATAAATGTGTGCCAGACCATACACCCATTTACCATAACCACATGTGCCAGGGGATAGGTTCATGTTAGCTACATGACTTCAACCATTCCACATTACAATCAGCAATGTGTCCAGCAGCTATACCCATGCAATGGGCACTGTCTAGAATGCATGCTGCCCAAAACCATTTCCTCCTATCATCAACCTAATTACACATGAGCTACTGCACACACATAGGAATCCTCTAACTGCTGGTCTTTGCATCCAATATGATGTCTGTGGACTGTCTGCTCCTGCACTCAAAAAACAAATGGCAACACTCCCTCATTCCTCTCAGATATGTCCTCACACTGCAGGGCTTGACTGCACACACCGACTACCTACAATCCAAGTCCATCCGAGAGAGACTATTAAGAGGCCCACCAGAGGTGCTAAACCAAGTTTGGGCCAAGCAGTATCCTCCTGGTTGGTAGTTTTCTTGTCTGGCTCACTTTCCTGAGTTATATCTACAAAATGATTATTATACTGTACGTTGAGATGGGTAAGAGACTGTCTCCTTGTCTTAAAACTGAAAAACCTGTATTGGCTGATCCTGTTCAGATTGTTTTTGTCTGGGTTATACTGAGACACAATCTTATATTTTCTCTTAATGTGTTAATGAATTTAGCATATGAATTGTTCCTGGTACATTTGGTTTTGCCATATCCTACTTGCACATTGCTTTGATGTTCAGGACATAGAAATATTATGGGCCAGATTATGAGTGGAGCGATATCCTTAATACGAGGAGCCTAAACATGAATGCGAGAATGCAGTGTTCTTTACTCTCACATCCATATTACAAGTAGTGAGCTGTTTAAATTGTGCTCCCCATATTTTCTATGGAGCGGTAATGACCACTTGTATTATAAGTTGAAAGTAAATGTGATCACCATCCTGGAGAAAGATAAGAAGATAGAGCATCGCCAGGAGGAAGATGGAGCGCCGCCGCCCGTATTCATCTTTGGTGAGTACCATCTTTGGTGTTCAGTGCAAGTTTTTTTTTTTTTTTTTTTTTTTAAGATTAGGGGTTATATGTTTTTTTTCATGGGCAGCAAAAGAGCTATGCCCAGTCAAACACCCTTTTCAGAGCACTTTTTAAAGTAGTTTTTTAGATAGACTTTTATTTGGAGGGTGGGTTAATTGTAGAGGTTTGTATTTTTTTCTCACAAAACGAGCTGACACTTTAGGGAAATGCCCTACAAAAGGCCCTTTTATGCGATAAATATTTACTTTCAACTTGTAATACGTGCACTACTGGACTTGCGCAAAGAGCAGAAGTCAAGCAGAGTTAGCGTGCAAGCGGGAGCGGTAATTACCACCCCACTCATAATCTTGCCCTACCTATATGTTGAGCAAGGGCAATATTAACTCACACGGTCTATTCTACTAGATCAAAATGTCTTAAAAAACAAAACAAAAAATAAAATCACCTTAGCTACCCACAATCGGCTAGATTACGAGTTTTGCGTTAGAGGCTGTGTGGTGCTAACGAGTAGTGTTGTCTCACCGCTCACTTACCTACAGCGCTGGTATTACAGGTTTTTACAAACCCGGCGTTAAAAGGCAAGAAGTGAGCGTTGAGCAAAATGTTGCTCCTTAACGCACTCCAATACCAGCGCTGCTTAAGTCAGCGGTGAGCTGGTTGTACGTGCTCATGCACGATTTCCCCATAGGAATCAATGGGGAGAGCCGGCTGAGAAAAAGTCTAACGCCTGCCAAAAAGCAGCGTAATACTCAATAAAGCAGCCCCATTGATTCCTATGGGGAAATAAAATTTATGTCTACACCTAAAACCCTAACATGAACCTCGAGTCTAAACACCCCTAATCTTACACTTATTAACCCCTAATCTGCCGCCCCCGACATCGCCGACAACTGCATTATATTTATTAACCCCTAATCTGCCGTTTTGGACACCGCCGTCACCTACATTATACTTATGAACCCCTAATTTGCTGCCCCCAACATCGCCGCCACCTACATTATATTTATTAACCCCTAATATGCCACCCCCAATTTTGCCGCCACCTACCTACACTTATTAACCCCTAATCTGCTGCCCCCAGCATCGCCGCCACTATAATAAACATATTAACCCCTAAACCGCCACACTCCCGCCTTGCAAACATTAGTTAAATATTATTAACCTCTAATCTGCCATCCCTAACATCGCTGCCACCTACCTACATTTATTAACCCCTAATCTGCCGCCCCCAATGTTGCCACCACTATACTAAATGTATTAACCCCTAAACCTAAGTCTAACCCTAACCCTAACACCCCCTAACATAAATATAATTTAAATAAATCTAAATAAAATTACTATAATTAGTTAAATTATTCCTATTTAAAACTAAATACTTACTTATAAAATAAACCCTAATTTAGCTACAATATAACTAATAGTTACATTGTATCTAGCTTAGGGTTTATTTTTATTTTACAGGCATGTTTGTATTTATTTTAACTAGGTAGAATAGTTACTAAATAGTTATTAACTATTTAATAACTACCTAGGTAAAATAAATACAAAAGTACCTGTAAAATAAAACCTAACTTAAGTTACAATAACACCTAACACTACACTACAATTAAATAAGTTAACTAAATTAAATACAATTACCTAAATTAAATTAGCTAAAGTACAAAAAAAACTAAATTACAGAAAATAATAAACAAATTACAAGATATTTAAACTAAGTACACCGAATCAAATAGCCCTATCAAAATAAAAAAGCACCCCCAAAATAAAAAAAACCCTTGCCTAAACTAAACTACCAATAGCTCTTAAAAGGACCTTTTGCGGGGCATTGCCCCAAAGTAATCATCTCTTTTACCTGTAAAAAAAAATACAAACAACACCCCCAACAGTAAAACCCCCAACCACACAACCAACCCCCTAAATAAAATACTATCTAAAAAAACCTAAGCTCCCCATTGCCCTGAAAAGGCTATCAGCCAATAGGATTGAGCTCCCATTCTATTGGCTGTTCCAATCAGCCAATAGAATGCGAGCTCAATCCTATTGGCTGATTGGATCAGCCAATATGATTGAACTTCAATCCTATTGGCTGATTGCATCAGCCAATAAGATTTTTTCTACCTTAATCCATCTTGGATGACATCACTTAAAGGTACCTGCATTCGTCGTTAGTCCGTCGGATGAAGAGGATGCTCCACGTCGGATGTGTTGAAGATGGAGCCGCTCCGCGTCGGATGGATGAAGATAGAAGATGCCGTCTGGATGGAGACTTCTGCCCGTCTGGAGGACCACTTAGCCCCGCTTGGATGAAGACTTCTCCCGGCTTCATTGAGGATTTTGACACGGTTGGATGAAGACTTCTGCCGCTTCCTTGAGGATGGATGCCGTCTCTTCAGAACAGTAAGTCGATCTTCAGAGGGTTAGTGTTAGTTTTTTTTAAGGGTGTATTGGGTGGGTTTTATTTTTAGGTTAGGGACTTTGGGCCGCAAAAGAGCAAAATGCCATTTTAAGGGCAATGCCCATCCAAATGCCCTTTTCAGGGCAATGGGGAGCTTAGGTTTTTTTAGATAGTATTTTATTTGGGGGGGGTTGGTTGTGTGGGTGGTGGGCTTTACTGTTGGTTGGGTTGTTTGTATTTTTTTTAAAGATAAAAGAGCTGATTACTTTGGGGCAATGCCCCGCAAAAGGCCCTTTTAAAGGCTATTAGTAGTTTAGTTTAGACTAGGGTTTTTTTTTTATTTTGGGGGGGCTTTTTATTTTGATAGGGCTATTAGATTAGGTGTAATTAGTTTAAACATCTGTAATTTGTTTATTATTTTCTGTAATTTAGTGTTTGTTTTTTTGTACTTTAGCTAATTTAATTTAATTTATTGTATTTAATTTAGTAAATTTATTTATAAATATAGTGTAATGTTAGGTGTTATTGTAACTTAGGTTAGATTTTATTTTACAGGTACTTTTGTATTTATTTTACCTAGGTAGTTATTAAATAGTTATTAACTATTTAATAACTATTGTACCTAGTTAAAATAAATACAAACTTGCCTGTAAAATAAAAATAAACCCTGAGCTAGATACAATGTAACTATTAGTTATATTGTAGCTAGCTTAGGGTTTATTTTATAGGTAAGTATTTAGTTTTAAATATGAATAATGTAGTTAATGATAGTAATTTTATTTAGATGTATTTAAATTATATTTAAGTTAGGGGGTGTTAGGGTTAGACTTAGGTTTAGGGGTTAATACATTTAGTATAGTGGCAGCAACATTGGGGGCAGCAGATTAGGGGTTAATAAATGTAGGTAGGTTGCGGCGATGTTAGGGACAGCAGATTAGGGGTTAATAATATGTAACTAATGTTTGTGAGGTGGAAGTGCGGTGGTTTAGGGGTTAATATGTTTATTATAGTGTAGGTGATGTTGTGGGCGGCAGATTAGGGGTTAATAAGTGTAGGTAGGTTGCGGCGACATTGGGGGTGGCAGATTAGGAGTTAATAAATATAATGGGGTTCATAAGTATAATGTAGGTGGTGGCAGTTTCCGGAGCGGCAGATTAGAGGTTCAAAATTTAATTTTAGTGTTTGCGATGAGGGGGGGGGAGCCTCGGTTTAGGGGTTAATAGGTAGTTTATGGGTGTTAGTGTACTTTTTAGCACTTTAGTTAGGAGTTTTATGTTACAGGGTTGTACCATTAAACTCTTAACTACTGACTTTTAAATGCGTAAGGACTCTTGACAGGGTATTGTGTATCGCTCACTTTTTGGCCTCCCAGGACAGACTCGTAATACCGGCGCTATGGAAGTCCCATAGAAAAAAGACTTTACAAAGTTTACGTAAGACATTTTGCGGTAAGGCCTAAGAAGTATGTGGTACACCTATACCTGCAATACTAGTAATACCAACGGGCGTAAAAAAGCAGAGTTAGGACCTCAACGCTGCTTTTTTACTTTAACGCACAACTCGTAATCTAGCCGAATGTTTTTGCATAGTCTACTTGTACAGGTGCAATTCGGCATCATGCTATACATAAAGTCAGCAGAATGGTTGTTACTTACCATGCTATTGTTTTTTCTTCCTGTGCCTGCAGCTGTTTGTTTGGGTGTAAACTCATATCACAGTTTTCATTACACCATAATAACACTGTCTAATACAAATTATTTAAAAAAAACTATTGCATAAAAAAGTTATAAGGGCTAAAAGATATAATTATCCTTGTATGTTGCATTTCATAATATCACCTTTTGATAGGCTGTATAAAGTGTTCATGTTAAAGTAATGTTGCAGCAAGGGCACACACTACTACTAACAAAGTATAAATATAGGTTAACATTTTGTATTTTAATAGTGTACTCAAACTGCATCAAATTATATAAGCCACTAGCATCCCATTTAAATTCTCTACTTATCTTTTAATACCAAATTGCAATGTTTCTATAAATTATGTAAAATAAATAATCTTTTTTTGTTAAAGAAAAAAAACTTTATTTGTACAACCCTTAAAGTCAAGGAGAGTTGGAAACTAATCTACAGTATTTATGTTTGTCTAGCACCAAATAAAATTCTCAAATGTAGACATAAAATATTTGAATGCCTGAAGAGGTAATTTATTTTTTATTATTCTTTTTAATAACAATACTGTGCCAATTTATAATAATACTGTTAGAAATATGATACATCCTGGAAAATTAGTAATCAGTTTCATATGTTTATTATTTGCTTACTTTTAGTTTTCAATCATTATTTTGCAGGAAAACATTCTAGTGTTTTGGAAATATATATTTCAAAATGTAAGATTATGATTCTGTTTTATACTTACATAATCTATGTAAATTTCATTAAATTGAATTGCAGAAAGATAATTAACATCAAACATTTGTTTAGAAACATAGAAACATAGAATTTGACGGTAGATAAGAACCAAAAAGGCCCATCAAGTCTACCCATATTACATGTTACTTTTTCCTTAGGATAGCCTTATGCATTTCCCAGGCATTTTTAAATTCCTTTACAGTCTTTGTGTTTACCACCTCAAATGGAAGTTTATTCCATGAATCCACCACCCTGTCTGTAAAAAAATGCTTCCTCAAATTTCTCCTGAATCTGCTACCCTCTAACTTTAGATTGTGACCCCTTGTTTTGGCATTTATTTTTTTGCAAAAAATGCTTTCAGCTTCTATTTTATTAAGTCCCTTCATATATTTGGAGGTTTCTATCATGTCACCTCTTTCCCTTTTATCCTCTAAACTATACATATTTCGATCATAGAGTCTTTCTTTGTACGTTTTATATTTTAGACCATGTACCATTTTAGTAGCCCTCCTTTGGACAGCTTCTAGTTTATTTATATCTTTCTGAAGATATGGTCTCCAGAACTGTACACAGTATTCCAGATTTGGTCTAACTAATGATCTGTAAAGTGGCATAAGAACCATGCTATTTCTGCTACTTAAACCTCTTCCAATGCAACCAAGCATTTGACTGGCCTTGCTGGCTGCACTGCGGCATTGTGTACCAAATTTTAAATCATCTGAAATAATAATTCCTGAATCCCTTTCTTCTTTAATTACAGTCAGTAATGTACCATTGAGACTATAATTGGCCTTTGGGTTTTTGGATCCTATAAGCATAATTTTGCTCTTGGTAATATTAAATTTAAGATCCCATTTATTTGACCAGTCCTCTAGTTTATTAATATCACAGTTCATTTGATCAACTCCTCCTGGAACATCTACCCTGTTACAAATGTTTGTATCATCAGCAAACAAGCAAACCTTTCCCTTAAGCCCACTTCCAATATCACTTATGAACATGTTAAACAAAACAGGTCCAAGAACTGACCCTTGGGGAACACCACTAGTAACTGATGCTTCATTTGAATGTACTTCATTAATTGAAACCCTCTGTCGTCTATCTTTAAGCCAGCATTCTACCCACTTAACAATCTTAGCATCTATTGCAAGGCAATACATTTTGTGAATAAGTTTGTTGTGTGGGACGGTGTCAAATGCTTTGCTAAAGTCTAGATATGCAACATCTACGGTTTAAAACATATTGCACCATATTGCATATAACATAGACAAGAGGAGTATATAAAATTACAAGATATTGTAATACTATGTATCTAGCTAATGACCCACATACAAATTTATAAAAAAAAAAATACATGTTGATTTTCTCTCAAAACCTAATTATCACCCCCATAATGTATTATTTTTTCAGCATAGGGAGATATTTAATTGATGTTTAAATTATTTGAGAAAAATATAATTAAAGGTTTCCTAGGAAATACTTGGGAGAAAGTCTTTATATGTTTCTTTATGATACCGTTTAAAGGGACATATAACAGGATGAGATCTGTGGATATACTAAAAGGGCTAATTAATTAAAAAATAGTTTGCATTAAAAAATTGATTAAAAATTGCTGGTAAGTATTTTAAAATAATTTAAAAAAATAAGCAAAATAAATTACAAAGCTAAACTGCCTGCAGCAGCGAACTCCACCTACCCTTATCAGTGTTTAGATACAGATGTATTTCAACTGAGTTCACAGCTTCTAAGCATGCTCCAGCAGATAATCACTATTCACTTTTGCATTCTACCTGGTACAGAGGGAGAAACCAGCATGTTTTTAAAATTGAATATTACAACTAATACAAAATAAATTGCATAATGTTCAGTACACTGTACCTTAAAAACAGTGAGAACTGTAGTGCCAAAATGTTTATAGAATTATGCTGGGATTTGAGAGAAAATTTTCATATACACCTATGGAACGTCCATGCTCAGCCCATTTTACAAAAAAGCAACAATTATGCTTTGTATTTTGTTCTTATAACTACAAATTTGGTTGGGCGAGATTACAAGTGATGCACTTTGCACTAGCACAACAGCAATTTTGTGATCCATTTTTCTTCCTCTGATATTACAAGTCGGGAGAGACCGACATTGCGCTACCGCAATAAACCTTTTTACATCAATCCATACCGCAAACTAACAGCTCTAGTAAAGTGTTTTCCGAAACTAAAAAGTTTCACAAAACACAACAAAAATATATTAGAAAGTAAACTTACATCCATAAACTGCATGATTAACCAATAAACCGTCATCCCCCACATCACCAACCGTAAAAAATTATTAACCCCTAAACCACCATCCCCCACATCACAAACACTAAATAAAATTATTTATCCCTAAACCACCATCACCCCCACAACGCACATTAATAAACTAATAACTAAACCCCCTAACACCCCTAACTTAACCCCAATTAAAATACCCATATATTAAATAAAAACTATACGAACTACCTTAAAAAAATAAAAACTTGCTTATAAATTAAAATTTAAACCTAAGCTTACCCTAAAAGAAAATCTAACATTAAATAACAAAACATAAAAAAAAACTAATGTTACCAAAAAAATATATAACCTAGCCTTTACAAAAAATAAAAAAAACTAACATTTACACCAAAAAACTAAACGACCAAAAAAAAAAAATATACCTATTCTAAACCCCCCCAAATAAAAAACCCTTTTCTAAAAATAAACTGCCAATAGCCCTTAAAAATTGCCCTTTGTAGGAAATTTCCCTAATGTTAACAGCTCTTTTACATAAAATAAAACAATTGCAACCACCAAACCCCCCCACCCTAAAAAAAATTAAACTACCCATTATCCTGAAAAGGACATTTGGCTGGGCATTGCCCTTAAAAGGGCATTCAGCTCTTTTGCTGCCCATAAAAAAAATCCTAATCTTAAAAAACTAAAAAAAAAAATAACTTTAACCCCAAAACTATTTAAATGCAAAAATTGTGTAAAAAAAGTGGAACTTTATTTATCGTTCCCACTCGTGCTTTAACTCCACTAGAAGTAAGCTTTTTGTGCACGTTTTCATACAATAATTAAATACATATGTCTACATACTGTATATATATATATATATATATATATATATATATATATATATATATATGTCTGTAAATACATATATACACATATACAGTAAATACAGAAATACATATGTACACACATATACATCCAATCTAGAAAAATAAGCTCATAAAGAATCTCCTCATAGTGTTATCAGGTTTAATAAACATACATAAACAAATTACACAATCCCCCTCGTGGGTGGGTACTCACAAAGATGACCTCAATCTGTATGAGGTAAGAAGTATGCGTTGTACACCTCAAAGGGTGAAATAAAGATGTTTATGTATTTTTATTAAACCTGATAACACTATGAGAAGATTCTTTGTGCGCCTATTTTTCTAGATTGGATTCATTTGCTCTTTGGTACTGGAGGATTTATTTATTATCTGCCATTTCTTCCTTGGTTTTGAAGAGGACCAGAACATTGGCTTCCAAGATAAGACATTGGGGGGTAGTTATCAAGCCGTCTACTTTTCTGCCTTCGCCGGCCCAATACACCCGCCTAAGCTCGCCTACCTTCGCCGCCGCGGACCTTGAATACGTTCGCCTAAGTTATCAAAAAAAGCTGGCAAAAAGCCGCGGGGCGATGAGCAGCGGACTGTGAGAGTTATCAGTTATGCGCCCCCGGAGCCCCCCGCAACTAAATAAAGTTACTAACCCCTAAACCGCCGCTCCTAGACCCTGCCGCAACTCTTATAAATGTATTAACCCCTAAACCGCCGCTCCTAGACCCTGCGGCAACTCTTATAAATGTATTAACCCCTAAACCGCCGCTCCCGGACACCGTTGCCACCTACATTATACCTAGTAACCCCTATTATTAACTATTTAATAACTACCTAGCTAAAAGAAATACAAAATTACCTGTAAAATAAATCCTAACCTAAGTTACAATTAAACCTAATACTACACTATCATTAAATTAATTAAATAAATTACCTACAAATAACTACAATTAAATACAATTACATAAACTAACTAAAGTACAAAAAATAAAAAAGCTAAGTTACAAAAAATAAAAAAATAATTTACAAACATTATAAAAATATTACAACAATGTTAAGCTACTTACACCTAATCTAAGCCCCCTAATAAAATAACAAACCCCCCAAAATAAAAAAATTCCCTACCCTATTCTAAATTAAATAAATTTCAAAGCCCTTTTACCTTACCAGCCCTTAAAAGGGCCATTTGTGGGGGCATGCCCCCAAAAGTTCAGCTCTTTTGCCTGTAAAAGAAAAATACAACCCCCCCCAACATTAAAACCCACCACCCACATACCCCTAATCTAACCCAAACCCCCCTTACAAAAACCTAACACTAATCCCCTGAAGATCATCCTACCTTGTCTTCACTCAGCCGAGCAGCGATGGAACCGAAGTGGACATCCGGAGTGGAAGAAGTTAATCCTCCAAGCGTCGCTGAAGAAATCTTCCATCCGATGAAGTCATCATCCAGGCGGCGCTGAAGAAGTCTTTGATCCGGCCGATGTCATCTTCCAAGAGGCGCTGAAGAGGTCTTCTATCCGGGCGATGTCATCTTTCAAGCCGGGTCTTGGATCTTCCTCCCGCCAACGCGGAACCTCCTTCTTCACCGACGGACTACGACGAATGAAGGCTCCTTTAAGGGACGTCATCCAAGATGGCGTCCCCTCAATTCCGATTGGCTGATAGGATTCTATCAGCCAATCGGAATTAAGATAGGAAAAATCTGATTGGCTGATGGAATCAGCCAATCAGATTGAGCTCGCATTCTATTGGCTGTTCCGATCAGGACATAGGATTAATTTAGTTAATAATAAAAATATTATTTAGATTGATTTAATTAATATTTAAGTTAGGGGGGCGTTAGGGTTAGACTTAGGTTTAGGGGTTAATAATTTTATTACAGTGGCGGCGGCATAGTGGGGGGCAGGATAGGGGTTAATAAATTTATTATAGGTGGCGACGGTGTAGGGGGGGCAGATTAGGGGTTAATAAATTTATTATAGGTGGCGACGGTGTGGGGGGGCAGATTAGGGGTTAATAAATTTATTATAGGTGGCGACGGTATAGGGGGGGCAGGATAGGGGTTAATACATTTAATATAGGTTGCGGCGGGGTCAGGGAGCGGCGGTTTAGGGGTTAATACATTTATTATAGTTGCGGTGGGCTCCGGGAGCGGCGGTTTAGGGGTTATTATGTATAGAGTAGCTTGCGGTGGGCTCCGGGAGCGGCGGTTTAGGGGGTAATAATTTTATTTAGTTGCGGCGGTGTAGGGGGGGACAGATTAGTGGTGTTTAGACTCGGGGTACATGTTAGGGTGTTAGGTGCAGACAGCTCCCATAGAAATCAATGGGATTTATGTCAGCAGCGTACTTTCGCTATGGTCAGACTCCCATTGATTCCTATGGGATCCGCCGCCTCCAGGCTGGCGGATTGAAAACCAGGTACGCTGGGCCGTAAAAGTGCCGAGCGTACCTGCTAGTCATTTGATAACTAGCAAAAGTAATGAGAATGTGCCACACATCTGGAGTGACGTAAGAATCGATCTGTGTCGGACTGAGTCCGGCGGATCGAAGCTTACGTCACAAAATTCTACTTTTGCCGGTCTCGAGCCTTTGATAACTAAGGCGAATCAGCCTCGCCACAAATACGCTGCGGAATTCCAGCGTATTTGAGGTTGACGGCTTGATAACTACCCCCCATTGAATTCAATGTAGCATTCGTGTATATATTTATTGCATACAATATTTATTTTGCACTGTATTTAGTTTTTTAGTGAGCGCAGGTTTTTAGTCTGTGTGTTACACATACAGATTTTTTTGCACACATATATATATATATATATATTCTATAAATAGTAAAAAGGAAGTGGAGTTCACCAATACGTGAAATCCAAAAGTCTAGGATATAAGCACCTAATAGACAGTATTGAATAAAACACTGACAATAAAGTATGATAAGTGCAAAAAATACTTTATGTAGATAGAAATAGATATACAGTATAAATCCTAAAAAACAAACAAAAATAAAAAATCATTCATTCATCCATACTCTCAAACACAACAAGGGGTCCCCTTAATGATGCAAAACAGAGCATAAAGGTATAAGTAAGTGGTGCACCACTATAAAGTCCTGTTAGCTGCAGGTGGAAAAGGCAAAACAGCACAATGAAGCAAAAAGATGTTCAGGCATAGGTGTTGCAGAAAGGCAGCAAGCAAGACTGAAAAGCTGGTTTAAAGATGATGCAGGGTCAAGCTGTATTGAAGTGCAGAACATACAGTCATATACCAGATAAAACAAAGTTGCTCAGTCAGCAGATAGATTATGTCAAATAATTTGTCATAAATGTTCCAATTATTACCACCAAACGCCTCCGATGATAATGATGTATGATAGAGTTATACACATTCCATAGAACAAGTGCCACAATAAATGCGGAGCATCAGCATACAACCGCATCCGGTGGTGCCTTAGATGAAATAAGAAGAGATGATACTTATCCGCATAGAGAGTTCCTCAAGTGGGCACTTTGTCGAGAATCAAAAAGGCTGGCAGACAGATGGACAAGGGGACATGCCCAGGCTGGATATATATATATATATATATATTTAAATAATTTTTATTAGATAGTGTTATTAGGATTGTAGCTGCACTTTTAAATGTATTTTAGATGTGTTTTGTTCCACATTTTTGTCTCACGAAACAGTTAACCAGAATTCTGAAGATGCAATATCCCAAACGTGCGTTAAATTCAAATGCCCTTGAATAAACACATTTACTTTCAACCTGCCACGCAAAGCCACGCTAAATGCCTTTTTGCTCACGCACGTCAGTTAGTGCCCCACTCAGAATCAGGCTCTACTATTTTAAACCATAAAATAGCAAAGTATTCCGCATTCTTTATAGGAAAACAATCATTAGGGCGGTTTAAAAAATAACAAAGCAAATATAGAGAAACATGAAAGTAAGGAGTGCAAGACTATTTTCTTATACACTTACCTACTAATCAGATGTCAAAGAGGAAATGTATATAAATGAATCTGACAATTTTATTTTTTTTGCCCAATATTATTTTTATTTTTATTTTTTACAAGATATTTTTAACTAAGCTAGAGCTCCAATATAGGTCTAACAACGTGGTACAGCTCCATTATAGTTCCAGAAAAAATATTTAAAAATAAAAACGTCTTAAACTCGTGTCTGACTATGAGATGATATAATTATTTTCATGGTTAATTTTGTTATTAAAAAAGTTAGTAGCAGCCTACAGGCAATTTAATTCAGAAAGATTCCTGCTTGGTTGTTCAAGTACTTTATGATTTCGTTATTTACACTGCAAAATTAAAAACATTTTTACAATACTTTAACTGACATATTTCATAATTGAAAGATTAAATATTAAATCAATATTAGAGAAGGTCAGATCGCCGCCACTCTAATAAAAAATTGTAACCCCTAATCTGCCGACCGCACACCGCCGCAACCTACGTTATCCCTATGTACCCCTAATCTGCTGCCCCTAACACCGCCGACCCCTATATTATATTTATTAACCCCTAATCTGCCGCCCCCAACATCGCCGCCACCTACCTACAATTATTAACCCCTAATCTGCCGACCGGACCTCACCGCTACTATAATAAAGTTATTAACCCCTAATCCGCCTCACTCCCACCTCAAAAACCCTATAATAAATAGTATTAACCCCTAATCTGCCCTCCCTAACATCACCGACACCTAACTTCAAGTATTAACCCCTAATCTGCCGACCGGACCTCGCCGCTACTCTAATAAATGTATTAACCCCTAAAGCTAAGTCTAACCCTAACCCTAACACCCCCCTAAGTTAAATATAATTTTATCTAACGAAATAAATTATTTCTTATTAAATAAATTATTCCTATTTAAAGCTAAATACTTACCTGTAAAATAAACCCTAATATAGCTACAATATAAATTATATTGTAGCTATTTTAGGATTAATATTTATTTTACAGGCAACTTTGTATTTATTTTAACCAGGTACAATAGCTATTAAATAGTTAATAACTATTTAATAGCTACCTAGTGTCAGGATATACATCTCTGCCATATACACTATCCTTGGTTGTACTGTTCCTTTAAGGATCACTGCTTCTCATACCTGTCTCCACCCTATTTAAGGCACACCTGTTTCAATCATTCTTTGCTTAGTATTGATATACACTTCAATTGCCTAGCCAGTTTTGTCTGAACTCTGCTCACTCAAATTTGCTACCAGCAACTTTTTTCTTTGGATTCAAGTTTTGTCACGAACTTTGCTGCTGTTGCTTTTTACTTGCAACCTTCAGTTTCCTCTGAAACTCCTGTGATTTACTAACCTCCACTTGAATTGTTTTCTTACAATTACCTTGGACGCTCCTGTCTCCTGTCTCAGCACTTCCACGGAGCTCCGCAACTACCGCGGTGACGTCACACGCCAGCTGCTCTCTCTCTCGCTACTCAGCTCTAGCCTGCTCTTCCGACTACGCTGTAAGTGTTACTACTTCTGACTCTCAGCCTTGATATCTGCCAGCACTATAACGCTTACCATTATAATATCCTCAAAATGCATATGTCTTCTTGTCAGTGTTCTTTTGTTTATTTAA
The DNA here is from genome assembly GCF_027579735.1 of Bombina bombina. NCBI lineage: Eukaryota > Metazoa > Chordata > Amphibia > Anura > Bombinatoridae > Bombina > Bombina bombina. The sequence goes on from NC_069501.1 coordinate 694,284,279, forward strand.
CATAGTTCCAACCTTCGCATATATCTACTCTCATATGTTATTCTCCATGTTTTACTTACAAAAGCCTGCTGAAACTTCATATCATTACTCATCGTTCATTCTGACCATTAATGTCTTATAAATTTGGGTATTCTGATTTAACATCTTACCGGAGGAAGTGTGTTTCATGTTTTCACTGCAGACTAGAGTGTAGCCACTCTTTTCAGCCTGCAATAGGGTTAACATAGCGAATCTCCTCCTTTACATTAATTACAGCCTGCTGATACAGGAAAGCCGCCTTCACACATCCTGTGACTATTGTGGTTTTTAGTATCTTCTTGCTACATACACTCTCTATTGTTGCCACCTTCCATCTCAGCAGTTGTGATTCACCTGACCTGTTCAAAATACTGTGTCTTTATTTTAGATTTCCTAAACCAGTGTGACAGAATACTAAGCCTTTTAAAACCTATGGATCCAGCTGAGATTAACACTCCCATGCAGGCATTAACACAAAGAGTAGATTTGTTAACAAATGGTTTAAACGCATTAAAAGTGGAGAATGATAACCTTAAAGCATACATTAGGGATGTAGTAGACAAAAGAACACATATATATGAACCCCAGGTTAGTCCTCCAGATTGTTTCCATGGAGACAGGACTCTCTACAGAGAGTTTAAAAATGCATGCCTGTTATTGTTTGCTTTAAGACCTCATACCTACCCAAATGATAGGATTAGAGTACTCACGACCATATCTTACCTTAGAGGTGAACCCCGTACATGGGCAAACACTTACTTTGAGAATAATGAAGAGATATTGAATTCTTTGGATAATTTTTTTGTCTCAATGGATCAATTGTATGAGGATCCATACAAACAGCTTACAGCTGAAAACGCCATGCGTGGCCTTAAACAAAAGAAGAGGGTAGTCGAAGACTACATCACAGAATTTAAAAAATGGGCAAAGGACTCTCAATGGAACAATCTGTCCCTTAGGAACCAGTTCAGACTCGGCCTCTCTGAGGGAATAAAAGACGAGTTGTCTCGCACAGATATCCCAGATACCTTAGAAGAGCTCATGTCACTTAGTATTACAATAGATAGGCGCCTCAGGGAAAGGTACCAAGAAAAGACTGGGCATGACTCTAACCCTAGGAAAACTTCCTACCCCACACATGCCTCTTCCCTACACAAAAACACTCCTGAACCCATGGACATTGCCTTCATCAAAGGACCTTTATCTCCTCAAGAGAAGCTCAGACGTCGTTCCAATAATCTATGCCTGTACTGTGCCTCTGACGAACACACTGTGAAAGACTGCCCTTCCCTCCTAAAACAAAACAAGGGTAAGACCTTAACAGACTTTTATTGTTGTACTACTCAACAGAGTTCAGTTACTTACATAAAAATCCCTCTTCTGTTACAGTGGGAACAACTTCGTCTTCACGCCACAGCGATAATTGATTCTGGTGCCACGGCTTCCTATATAGATAAGGAATTTTGCACTGTAAATAAAATACCACTGATGCAGAAACAGTCTCCTGTTTATTTGAGAGGGATAGATGGAAAAAATATTTCTTCTGGGCCTGTTGAATTTCATACCATACCCCTACTTGTGGTCTCTCATGATCAGCATAGAGAATATGTCTCTTTCGATGTAATAAATTGCCCGGTCTCTCAGGTGGTTTTGGGGATGCAATGGTTGCATACACACAACCCACAGATAGACTGGTCCAATTCCACACTTAATTACAATTCATCATACTGCCAAAGTACTTGTCTCCCCAGTACAGTATTACAAATTTCTGACACTCAGGACATACCACCCATACCAGAGGTTTATAGCGATTTTTCTGATGTTTTTAGCAAAAAGGAGGCAGAGAGTCTGCCTCCGCATAGAAAATACGACTGCCCCATAGACATACTCCCTGGGTCAGAGATCCCTATTGGGCACATATTTCCCTTATCTCATACTGAGCTAAAACACCTAAAGACATATTTAGAAGAGAACCTTAGAAAAGGGTTCATCAGACCCTCGACCTCGCCGGCTGGGGCCGGAATATTTTTTGTTAAAAACAAAGACGGCACTCTTAGACCTATAGTCGATTACCGTCAGCTAAATAAAATTACGGTAAAAAACCGCTACCCTTTACCCCTCATACCAGAGCTTATTGAGAGACTAGAGGGAGCTAAGTTTTTTACAAAATTGGATTTAAGGGGTGCATACAACCTTCTCCGAATAAGATCAGGAGACGAATGGCTGACTGCGTTCCGAACCCGTTATGGTTTATTCGAGTACGTAGTCATGCCATTCGGGTTGTGTAATGCGCCTGCTGCTTTTCAGCACTTAATAAATGATCTTTTTAGAGACCTCCTTGATGTCAACATAGTCATATACCTAGATGATATTCTCATCTACTCAAAAACTTTAGAACAGCACATTCTACATGTGAGGCAAGTTCTTTCCCGGCTTAGAAGCAATTTCCTCTATGCAAAAGCTGAAAAATGTGTTTTCAATTCCCAGACCATATCTTTCCTTGGATATGAAATATCCCCTTCAGGAATTTTTATGGAGAATAAAAAAATTGAAGCAGTACTGAACTGGCCTACCCCAAAGACCAGACGCCAGGTTCAATCCTTTATGGGATTCGCAAACTTCTACCGTAAGTTTATCAAAGATTTTTCTAAACTGGCAACTCCTCTAACCACACTCACAAAAGTCAAGATTCCATTCAAGTGGACTCAAGACTGTCAATCAGCTTTTGATACACTCAAACAGAAATTCACCAGTGCACCCATTCTACGTTTTCCTGACCCAAAACTTCAGTTCATTTTAGAGGTTGATGCATCCAACTTCGCAATTGGAGCAGTACTATCACAACGGGAGAATCTAGATAAACCTCTCCATCCTGTCGGTTTTTATTCCAGGACCTTAAACATCTCTGAACAAAACTATCCTATCGGGGATAAAGAACTACTTGCAATTAAACTATCCCTGGAACATTGGCGACATCTTTTAGAGGGTACTACCTACCCTACTCTCATCTATACTGATCACCGTAACCTTCAATATTTAAAAACCTCCCGAACACTCACCTCCCGTCAAGTTAGATGGAATTTGTTTTTCTCACGTTTTAATTTCCTTATTACCTATCGACCTTCAACAAAAAATCAGAAAGCTGATGCACTTTCTCGCATACCACCTGAGTCCATCTCACAACCATCTCAACAAAGTATAATTCCTTCGGAAAATTTCCTCTGTTTCACATACGACACCAGGCCTATTATTCATACCGAACAACAGAAGGATTCTTTAAAACCACTACAGGAACTGCAGTTGAAGTCCGATGGATGTTATTATCATGGCTCCCGTTTATACATTCCTCCCATACTCCGTCTACCTCTGCTGGAATCATTACATGACTCTCCACTCGCTGGTCACCCTGGTATAAAAAAGACCCTGGAATTAGCGAAAAGGAGTTATTGGTGGCCAAATATGACTGCCGATGTATTCCAACATGTCCACTCCTGCAGCATTTGTACCATATCAAAAAGGAATAAACAACCACCATATGGACTTTTACTGCCTTTACCTACTCCTAAGACACCGTGGTCCGAAATTGCTCTCGATTTTATAGTCGACCTACCTCTTTCCTCAAGGAACAACACCATCATGGTTGTAGTGGATCTTTTCACAAAAATGTGTCATTTTATCCCGTACCATAAACTACCTACCTCAATAGAAACTGTTCAGCTTCTTATTTCTAATGTCATCAAGCTGCATGGCCTCCCAAAGACCGTTTTAAGTGACAGAGGCACTCAATTCTCCAGTAAACTCTGGTCAGAGTTCTGCAAACTCTTCCATATTGACAGGCGGCTTACAACCGCATACCATCCCCAGTCAAATGGACAGACCGAACGCTGTAACCAATGGCTGGAACAATTCCTAAGGTCTTTTTGTTCCTCTGAACAACATCTTTGGGCGGGCTTACTACCATACGCTGAATTTTGCTATAACAACACCTTACATGCCACCACTAATCAAACTCCATTCTACTCGAATTACGGATTTCATCCAACATTCCAATTGTATCCTACTCAAGATTCTTCTTCTCCTTCAATCGCTGAGCTTTCCCAAAGCATTTCCTCGAATTTCACTCGTATTGAATCCTCCATTGAAAACGCAAAAAGGCTCTATAAACGGTACTACGACAGACGCAGGACAGCTCCTCCAAAATATGAAGTAGGTGACTTGGTATGGCTTTCTACAAAACATTTACGTATGAACACTCCATGCAGGAAGTTATCTCCACTCTTTGTTGGTCCTTATCCCATAGCTCATATCGTCAATGCCAATGCTGTTCGTCTCACCCTACCTCCTACTATGAAAATCCACCCGACATTTCATGTCTCCCTTCTGAAACCTTACCGGGCAGTGAGGGGTTCCGCCTCATCTTCTTCTCTTCCTCTGGTTTCTGTCGACCCTGATATCGAATATGAGGTTCAATCCATCAAAGATTCCCGCATGATGAATGGGGTTTTACAGTACCTCGTAAGCTGGAAGGGTTACCCACCTGATGAGGATTCCTGGGAACCCTCTGTTAACATCTCCGCACCCAGGTTGGTGTCTCGTTTTCATCAACGGCATCCCGACTCTCCTGGACCCTGAGCTCCGGAGTCGCTCTTAGAAGGGGGGATCCTGTCAGGATATACATCTCTGCCATATACACTATCCTTGGTTGTACTGTTCCTTTAAGGATCACTGCTTCTCATACCTGTCTCCACCCTATTTAAGGCACACCTGTTTCAATCATTCTTTGCTTAGTATTGATATACACTTCAATTGCCTAGCCAGTTTTGTCTGAACTCTGCTCACTCAAATTTGCTACCAGCAACTTTTTTCTTTGGATTCAAGTTTTGTCACGAACTTTGCTGCTGTTGCTTTTTACTTGCAACCTTCAGTTTCCTCTGAAACTCCTGTGATTTACTAACCTCCACTTGAATTGTTTTCTTACAATTACCTTGGACGCTCCTGTCTCCTGTCTCAGCACTTCCACGGAGCTCCGCAACTACCGCGGTGACGTCACACGCCAGCTGCTCTCTCTCTCGCTACTCAGCTCTAGCCTGCTCTTCCGACTACGCTGTAAGTGTTACTACTTCTGACTCTCAGCCTTGATATCTGCCAGCACTATAACGCTTACCATTATAATATCCTCAAAATGCATATGTCTTCTTGTCAGTGTTCTTTTGTTTATTTAACATAGTTCCAACCTTCGCATATATCTACTCTCATATGTTATTCTCCATGTTTTACTTACAAAAGCCTGCTGAAACTTCATATCATTACTCATCGTTCATTCTGACCATTAATGTCTTATAAATTTGGGTATTCTGATTTAACATCTTACCGGAGGAAGTGTGTTTCATGTTTTCACTGCAGACTAGAGTGTAGCCACTCTTTTCAGCCTGCAATAGGGTTAACATAGCGAATCTCCTCCTTTACATTAATTACAGCCTGCTGATACAGGAAAGCCGCCTTCACACATCCTGTGACTATTGTGGTTTTTAGTATCTTCTTGCTACATACACTCTCTATTGTTGCCACCTTCCATCTCAGCAGTTGTGATTCACCTGACCTGTTCAAAATACTGTGTCTTTATTTTAGATTTCCTAAACCAGTGTGACACCTAGGTAAAATAAGTACAATATTACCTGTAAAATAAATCCTAACCTAAGTTACAATTAAACCTAACACTACACTATCAATAAATTAATTAAATAAACTACCTACAATTATCTACAATTAAACCTAACACTACACTATCAATAAATAAATTAAATACAAATACCTACAAATAAATACAAATAAATACACTAACTAAAGTACAAAAAAATAAAAAAAGAACTAAGTTACAAAAAATAAAAAAAGAACTAAGTTACAAAAAATAAAAAAATAATTTACAAACATTATAAAAATATTACAACAATTTTAAGCTAATTACACCTACTCTAAGCCCCCTAATAAAATAACAAAGCCCCCCAAATTAAAAATAATGCCCTACCCTATTCTAAAATAAAAATTGAAAAGCTCTTTTACCTTACCAGCCCTTAAAAGGGCTTTTTGCGGGGCATGCCCCAAATAATTCTGCTCTTTTGCCTGTAAAAAAAAAAAAAAATACCCCCCAACATTACAACCCACCACCCACATACCCCTAATCTAACCCAAACCCCCCTTAAATAAACCTAACACTAAGCCCCTGAAGATCTTCCTACCTTGTCTTCACCATGCCGGTATCACCGATCTGTCCAGAAGAGGGTCCGAAGTCTTCATCCGATCTGGGGCTGAAGAGGTTCATCATCCGGCTAAGTCTTGATCCAAGCGGGGGCTGAAGAGATCCATCATCCGGCTGAAGTCTTGATCCAAGCGGGGGCTGAAGAGGTCCGTTATCCGGCTGAAGTCTTGCTCCAAGCGGAGGCTGAAGAGGTCCATCATCCGGCTGAAGTCTTCTATCAAGCGGCATCTTCAATCTTCTTTCTTCCGGATCCATCTTCATCGCACCGACGCGGAACATCCATCCTGGCCGACGACTTCCCGACGAATGACGGTTCCTTTAAGGGACGTCATTCAAGATGGGGTCCCTCGAATTCCGATTGGCTGATAGGATTCTATTAGCCAATCGGAATTAAGGTAGGAAAATTCTGATTGGCTGATGGAATCAGCCAACCAGATTCAAGTTCAATCCAATTGGCTGATCCAATCAGCCAATCAGATTGAGCTCGCATTCTATTGGCTGTTCCGATCAGCCAATAGAATGCGAGCTCAATCTGATTGGCTGATTGGATCAGCCAATCGGATTGGACTTAATCTGATTGGCTGATTCCATCAGCCAATCAGAATTTTCCTACCTTAATTCTGATTGGCTGATAGAATCCTATCAGCCAATCGGAATTCGAGGAACGCCATCTTGGATGACGTCCCTTAAAGGAACCGTCATTCGTCGGGAAGTCGTCGGCCCGGATGGATGTTCCGCATCGGCGGGATGAAGATGGATCCGGAAGAAAGAAGATTGAAGATGCCGCTTGATAGAAGACTTCAGCCAGATGATGGACCTCTTCAGCCCCCGCTTGGATCAAGACTTCAGCCAGATGATGGATCTCTTCAGCCCCTGCTTGGATCAAGACTTCAGCCGGATGATGGACCTCTTCAGCCCCGGATCGGATGAAGACTTCGGACCCTCTTCTGGACGGATCGGTGATACCCGGCGTGGTGAAGACAAGGTAGGAAGATCTTCAGAGGCTTAGTGTTAGGTTTATTTAAGGGGGGTTTGGGTTAGATTAGGGGTATGTGGGTGGTGGGTTGTAATGTTGGGGAGGTATTGTATGGTTTTTTACAGGCAAAAGAGCAGAATTCTTTGGGGCATGCCCCGCAAAAGGCCCTTTTAAGGGCTGGTAAGGTAAAAGAGCTTTTCAATTTTTAATTTAGAATAGGGTAGGGCATTTTTTTATTTTGGGGGTTTTGTTATTTTATTAGGGGGCTTAGAGTAGGTGTAATTAGCTTAAAATTGTTGTAATATTTTTATAATGTTTGTAAATTATTTTTTTATTTTTTGTAACTTAGTTCTTTTTTTATTTTTTGTAACTTAGTTCTTTTTTTATTTTTTGTACTTTAGTTAGTGTATTTATTTGTATTTATTTGTAGGTATTTGTATTTAATTAATTTATTGATAGTGTAGTGTTAGGTTTAATTGTAGATAATTGTAGGTAGTTTATTTAATTAATTTATTTATAGTGTAGTGTTAGGTTTAATTGTAACTTAGGTTAGGATTTATTTTACAGGTACTTTTGTAATTATTTTAACTAGGTAGCTATTAAATAGTTATAAACTATTTAATAGCTATTGTACCTAGTTAAAATAAATACAAAGTTGCCTGTAAAATAAATATTAATCCTAAAATAGCTACAATATAATTATTATTTATTTTGTAGCTATATTAGGGTTTATTTTACAGGTAAGCATTTAGCTTTAAATTGGATTAATTTATTTAATAAGATTTATTTTATTTCGTTAGATTTAAATTATATTTAACTTAAGGGGGTGTTAGTGTTAGGGTTAGACTTAGCTTTAAGGGTTAATACATTTATTAGAGTAGCGGTGAGGTCCGGTCGGCTGATTAGGGGTTAATAATTGTAGGTAGGTGGCGGCGACGTTGGGGGGGGCAGATTAGGGGTTAATAAATATAATATAGGGGTCGTGGTATTAGGGGCAACAGATTAGGGGTACATAGGGATAATGTAGGTTGCGGCGGTGTATGGAGCGGCAAATTAGGGGTGAAAAGTGTAATGCAGGGGTCAGCGATAGCGGGGGCGGCAGATTAGGGGTTAATAAGTGTAAGGTTAGGGGTGTTTAGACTCGGGGTTCATGTTAGGGTGTTAGGTGCAGACATAGGAAGTGATTCCCCATAGGAAAGAATGGGGCTGCGTTAGGAGCTGAACGCTGCTTTTTTGCAGGTTTTAGGTTTTTTTTCAGCTCAAACGGCCCCATTGTTTCCTATGGGCGAATTGTGCACGAGCACGTTTTTGATGCTGACCGCGTCCGTAAGCACCGCTAGTATTTAGAGTAGCAGTGGCGGTAAATTATGCTCTACGCTCCCTTTTTGGAGCCTAACGCAGCCCTTCTGTGAACTCTAAATACCAGCGGTATTTAAAAGGTGCGGGGGGAAAAAAGCACGCGTAGCTAACGCACCCCTTTGGCCGCAGAACTCTAAATCTAGGCGTAATTCTCTACACCCATGGGTCAAAAATTGGATTTTATTTAAATGATTGATTGATTGATTGATTGATTGTTTGATTAATTAAATGCAGTTAAAAAATCAACAATAATTATTCTGTTATGTTATGTTGATTATCCATTTTACAGGGAGTGCAGCATTATTAGGCAAATGACTATTTTGACCACATCATCCTCTTTATGCATGTTGTCTTACTCCAAGCTGTATAGGCTCGAAAGCCTACTACCAATTAAGTATATTAGGTGATGTGCATCTCTCTAATGAGAAGGGGTGTGGTCTAATGACATCAACACCCTATATCAGGTGTGCATAATTATTAGGCAACTTCCTTTCCTTTGGCAAAATGGGTCAAAAGAAGGACTTGACAGGCTCAGAAAAGTCAAAAATAGTGAGATATCTTGCAGAGAGATGCAGCACTCTTAAAATTGCAAAGCTTCTGAAGCGTGATCATCGAACAATCAAGCGTTTCATTCAAAATAGTCAACAGGGTCGCAAGAAGCGTGTGGAAAAACCAAGGCGCAAAATAACTGCCCATGAACTGAGAAAAGTCAAGCGTGCAGCTGCCAAGATGCCACTTGCCACCAGTTTGGCCATATTTCAGAGCTGCAACATCACTGGAGTGCCCAAAAGCACAAGGTGTGCAATACTCAGAGACATGGCCAAGGTAAGAAAGGCTGAAAGACGACCACCACTGAACAAGACACACAAGCTGAAACGTCAAGTCTGGGCCAAGAAATATCTCAAGACTGATTTTTCTAAGGGTTTATGGACTGATGAAATGAGAGTGAGTCTTGATGGGCCAGATGGATGGGCCCGTGGCTGGATTGGTAAAGGGCAGAGAGCTCCAGTCCGACTCAGACGCCAGCAAGGTGGAGGTGGAGTACTGGTTTGGGCTGGTATCATCAAAGATGAGCTTGTGGGGCCTTTTCGGGTTGAGGATGGAGTCAAGCTCAACTCCCAGTCCTACTGCCAGTTTCTGGAAGACACCTTCTTCAAGCAGTGGTACAGGAAGAAGTCTGCATCCTTCAAGAAAAACATGATTTTCATGCAGGACAATGCTCCATCACACGCGTCCAAGTACTCCACAGCGTGGCTGGCAAGAAAGGGTATAAAAGAAGAAAATCTAATGACATGGCCTCCTTGTTCACCTGATCTGAACCCCATTGAGAACCTGTGGTCCATCATCAAATGTGAGATTTACAAGGAGGGAAAACAGTACACCTCTCTGAACAGTGTCTGGGAGGCTGTGGTTGCTGCTGCACGCAATGTTGATGGTGAACAGATCAAAACACTGACAGAATCCATGGATGGCAGGCTTTTGAGTGTCCTTGCAAAGAAAGGTGGCTATATTGGTCACTGATTTGTTTTTGTTTTGTTTTTGTGAATGTTGAGATGTTATATTGGTTTCACTGGTAAAAATAAATAATTGAAATGGGTATATATTTGTTTTTTGTTAAATTGCCTAATAATTATGCACAGTAATAGTCACCTGCACACACAGATATCCCCCTAAAATAGCTATAACTAAAAACAAACTAAAAACTACTTCCAAAACTATTCAGCTTTGATATTAATGAGTTTTTTGGGTTCATTGAGAACATGGTTGTTGTTCAATAATAAAATTAATCCTCAAAAATACAACTTGCCTAATAATTCTGCACTCCCTGTATTTTTTTATTTTAAAGGAGTTTTTTTTATTGAGTTAAATGTATTCAAGTGATTGAGCATGTTAATATTGTAAATATATTAAGGGCCCAATTCACTAAACTTTAGCATGGCAAGAGATTTAACACAGAATTCTCTAAGAAAAGGTACTGAACCCTGTAATTCCCAGTGAGTTGCAAGCTGACTTGAAAGTAATAAACCTCTCTCAAATGCAGAATATCACATGGGGTAACTTGCAATCATAAAAGCATTTGTGTTAAAGGAAATACAAATTATATTGTGCTGCTTTCTGTGTAATTTAACTTGCATTTATTTCTAGGTTTTCAAAAATGTTGTTTTCTTTCAGGTTACTGAGTATTTTGAAACAGACTTGGCAAATTACATTCAGAGAGAAAAACCGCAAGAACAGCATGTATATACACATTCACCTAGATTATGAGTTTTGAGCACTATAGGGAAAGTAAATAACGAAATAAAAGTTGTGTTATTTAACCCCCTATAGCGCTGCCATTACAAGTTTAAAAAAACCCGGCTTGTGCAGATGATATGGCTGTGTTGAGCTCCATACCGCACCAAAAACAAGCAGTGTTTTGACGTGCTCGTGCACGCTCCCCATAGACATCAATGGGGAGAGCTGGCAACAAAAAGTCTAACACCTGCGATCGCGAAAAACAAAAGCTCCGTAACGCAGCCCCATTGATGTCTATGGGGAAAAAGAAAATATAGTTTAAACCTAGCACCCTAACATAAACCCTGAGTCTAAACACCCCAAATCTGCTGCCCCTGACATCGCCGACGCCTGCCTACAGTTATTAACTCCTAATCCGCCTCTTCAGATATCACCACCATCTAAATAAAATTATTAACCCCTAATGTGCTGATATCGCTACCACTATACTAAAGTTATTAACCCCTATTCCGCCGCACCCCAACATCTCTGCAACTATATTAAAGTTATTAACCCCTATCCACCACTCCTCAACATCGCATCTAAATAAAGTTATTAACCTCTAAACCTCTGGCCTCCCACATCACTACCACTAAATAAACCTATTAACCCCTAAACCACCAGCCCCCCACATGGCAACAACCTAAATTAAACTATATTAACCCCTAAACCTAACCCTAGCGTAATCCTAACCCTAACCCTAATCCTAAACCTAACCCTAACAAGCAAATTATCAAAAATAAAAAAAAATGATTCCTATTCTAACCCTTTAAAAAAAACACTCCAAAATAAAAAGCCTAATCTAGAATAAACTACCAATGGCCCTTAAAAGGGCATTCTGTAGGGCATTGCCCTAATGATAACAGCTCTTTTAGTGAGAAAAAATTACAAAAACCCACTAACATTACAAACCCCCCAAACCCACCCGTTCCTTGCATTCCTATTGGCTGAAAAATTTGAATCAGCCAATAGGAATTAGGGCTGCTAAAATCCTGTTGGCTATTCAAATCAGCCAATAGGATTTAAGCAGCTTTCATTCTATTGGCTAATTTGAATTAGCCAATAGAATGAGAGCTGCTTAAATCCTATTGGCTGATTTGCATAGCCAATAGGATTTTAGCAGCCCTAATTCCTATTGGCTGATTCAAAATTTTCAGCCAATAGGAATGCAAGGGACGCCTTCTTGAATCACGTCCCATGCACTGAAGATTTAGTGTACAGTAGCGACCGTATGAAGAGGATGCTCCGCGCCGGATGTCTTCAGGATAGACCCACTCCGCGCCTCCGGGATCAAGATAGAAGATGCCGTCTGGATGAAGATTTCAGAGGCCGCCTGGATGAAGACTTCTCGCTGCTTGGATCAGGACTTCACCTCTGGGATGAAGATTGAAGAGGCTGCCTGGATGAAGTCTTCTCACCGCCTGGATCAGGACTTCAACTCCGGGATGAAGATCATTCAAGCGGGACTTCAAAAACTGTAAGTGGATCATCAGGGGGTTAGTGTGAGGCTTTTTTAAGGGTTTTTGGGGTGTTTTTTTTTTTAATTTATGGTCTGGGCAGTAAAAGAGCTAAATACCCTTTTAAGGGCAATGCCCATATAAATGTCATTTTCAGGGCAATGGATAACTTAGTTTTTTTTAGAATTAGGATTTTTATTTTGGGGGGTTGGTTGGTTTTTAGGTTGGTTGAGTGGTGTGTTTTACTGTTGGGGGGGGTTTGCTTTTTTTTTTTTAAAGGTAAAAGAGCTGATATCTTTGGGGCAATGCCCCACAAAAGGCCCTTTTAAGGGCTATTGGTAGTTTATTGTAGGCTAGGGTTTTTTATTTTATATGGGCTTTTTTATTTTTATAAGGCTATTAGATTAGGTGTAATTCTTTTTTATTTTGGATAATTCCGTTTGTTATTTTCCATAATTTAGTGTTTGTTATTTTTTGTAACTTAGTATTTTTTTATTTTTTTATTTAGATACTTTGTAATTTTTAGAGTAGTGTTAGGATTTTTTAAATGCGTAGTTTAGTTTAATTTAATTGGTAGTTAGTTTAATTTTAGTTTAATTATTATATTAGTTTAATTGGTAGTTTAAACTTAGTTGTTTAATTTGACAGGTAAGCTTTAATTTAATTTAAGATAGGGAAATTGTAATTTTAATATAGAGTTAGGTGGTTGTTAGGTTTAGGGGTAAATTGTTTAATTTAGTTTATTTCGAAGTGGGGGGCTTTCAGTTTAGGGGTTAATAGTTTAGTTTAGTATATTTCATTGTAGGGGGCTAGCGGTTTAGGGGTTAATAGGTTTAGTATAGTGGCGGCAGAGTAGGGCTTAATAACTTTAGTATAGTGGAATTCGATGTGGGCGGACAGCAGATTAGGGGTTAATAATATTTAAATAGTGTTTGTGATGCGCGAGAGTGGTGGTTTAGGGGTTAATAAAAATGGCAGCGATATCGGGAGCGGCAGATTAGGGGTTATGAAATGCAATATTGTGTTTGTGATGCAGAAGGGTCTCAGTTTAGGAGTTAATGGGTAGTTAATGGGTGTTAGTGTACTTTTTAACACTTTAGTTATGAGTTTTATGTTACAGCTTTGTAGCGTAAAACACATAACTACTTTAGATGGCGTTACAGATCTTGTCGTTTTAGGCTGTAAAACTTGCTTTTTAGTCAGAACGCAAAACTCATAATACCGGCGCTATGGGAATCCCATTAAAAAAACATCATTTTTAGGAGTGCAGTACTGACATTGCGTTAAATGCTAAAAGGCTTGCGTTACACCTATACCGACAAGACTTGTAATGGCTGCATTAGGGAAAATGATGCGCTATGGGCCACAACGCTGCTATTTGACTCATAACGCAAAACTCGTAATCTAGGTGATTGAGAGTTCTTATTATGGCAAAGATTATAGGGTGTGCTATCAATATTGCTGGACCCGGCTAGGATTAGTGTGCAATTGATATTGCAAGTAAAGAAGAATGACCAAAGAATGTTTATCTCAGCTGACATTTCTTTAGTGCACCGTATACTTTAAAAGGATATCACAATCGCACTAAAGAGTACAAACTTCACTCATATGACAATCTTAAAGTTATGAGTTGCACTCAAGCACAATACATAACAGGGCTAAAAAACAATGAAGTGTTAGGGCCACAAAAAAATAATAATCAACAAAACACATGTAAAACATATTAAAATATAAAATGACACTCACATATAGACACATTCTATGTAAAAACAAAAGAGTTTAAAAAGGTTATGGTATATGACAAGGTGTTCGACTGGGAAGGGGTCAAAAGTTTATATAAGTATAATATATAAGGAATGGTTTGAGGGGTATGGGAGGAGCTGCGGGATGTATACAACAAAATGTTCTTGCTTTGTGAGATTCGGCATAGTTGTAGTTATTGTTATAAGTTTATTTGTTATTTCTGTGATATTGTTTATTACAGACTAATTGAACTTTTTTCTTGTGGTTAACCACTGTGAGTCCACTGTTATCAGGAAGGAACACTTTGGACATTCAGATTGAATAGACTTTGCAGTTGGTTGTGATTTACCACGTTACAATGTGATGACTTGTTCTATCTTGAAAATAATTGTACTGTAACAGCATTGTTGTTTCATTGTATCAAAAGACCAATATAATAATAATAAAAAAAAGAATAAATATTAAAAAAAAACTGTATATAAGTATATATTTGTCTGTGTATTAGTATATATGTGTGTACATGTGTATATGTGTATATATGTGTATATGTGTTTATACGTGTTTTTTATGTGTAGATATGCATTTAAGCACATACATACATATAAACACGTTTACATATATATATATATATATATATATATATATATATATATATAATTTTGAGCCCTTTCAAGTCATAAAATATCCATTTTAAACAAATTGAATGTTTGATTTTTAATACCTTTGTACTTCACGTAGAAGAAAATGTTTTATATATTCAAATTATCTATAGCTATAACTATCTATCTACCTATATGGCTATGGAGATAGATATTTAATTATAATTAGAAAGAACATTTAGTGAAGATATTTCAAGTAGAAACGTATCTTTGGCTTTAGCACAGTTGTCCCAGATGACATTGAGATTTTAGCAAGCCTTTCAGTCACATGCTAATATTTAACTTTCAATTTGCAAGAATAGGAGCCCTATTGATTTCACTTGACCGCAGTTAGTGCTCAACAGCTAATAATCTAGCCCTATTACTGCAAGAAAACCATACACCCCTTAAGAAAGCCCTGTTCAGCCCACTTGACGAGGCTACAAGACTTGTTTTGCATTAAAAAAAATAAAACAAACTCATGAATTTGGACCCCTTGGTTATGATGTAAACATTATTTATTTTAAATGATGTTCTATGTTAAATTAGAGTTTGACCGCTTAAATTAAATATAGGTTTTTTTCCTCCCAAAAGTTATAGAAACATTTTATGGCTTAAAGTAATGATAAAGCCATATATGTAATCTTTTCCATTTCTTTTTAATCTTCCATCTTTTTAATCTTTCTGTGAAAAGGGTTAAATCTGTGCCTATAGTAATGCTTCTATTAAAATGTTATGCCGGCCCACTGGGATGAACATTCCAATTCCAATGAACATCCAATCAGTGTGTGTTATGTGACACCCTTGAAGTCCAGCCCTTTAAAAGCCAATGTAGAGAGTGGGAGGGAATGTTCTCTATGGCCCGGATGATCGAAAGTGCTGTAAAGAGGCAATACGTTTGAAAGGCAGCCAATGCAATGTTGAAAATGCCCGGGGGCATTACCAAATACCCTTTATCAGGGCAACCTTTTTTTTAGATTAAGTTTTATTATAGGATAGGTTTTTCTTTTTTTCGGCAACAAAAGAGCTGTGGCACTGCCCTATCAAATGCCCTTCTAAGGGCAATGCCCAACCAAATGCCCTTAAAGGGCTATCTTTTTTAAGATAGGGTTATTTTTTGTTTAGGTTTTTTTAGATTAGGCTTTTTTTGTGGGGATATGGGGTTACTTTTACTGTAGAATAGGGTTGTAGTTTTTAGGTGAAAAATAGCTGTCACTTTAGGGCAATGCTCTACAATAAGCCCTTCTAAAGACTATTGTTATAGTAACTTTTAGTTTTCGTTTAGGGTTTTTTGTTTTGGGATTTTTTTTTTTTTTTTAAAGGGGGGGTTTAGTTTTAGTATAGGAATAACTGTGTTTTTTTATTTTTGGTAGTGTTGTTTTTTGGGGGGTTGTTCTGTAATGTTATGTTTTTTATTTTTTGTAAATTCAGTGTTTTTTATTTTTTGTAACATAGAGTTGTTAGCATAGAGGTGGGGGGTTTGCTGTTTGGTAGTTAAGTAATGTAGTCGTAGTTTGCATTGGGGGGTTGTGGTGAATTAGGGTTTAACAGGTTTAGGGGGCTAACTGCATTAGGGGGGTTGTGGTGGTGTAGGGGTTAATAGGTTAAGAGGGTTATTGCATTGGGGTTGTGGCGGTGTATTTGGTTAATAAGTTAGGGGCGGTTAGTTCTTTAGGTTATGGCAGATTAGGGTATAATAGTGTAGGTTGTGCTGGGGGTGGAGACTTGTAATGGGTTAATAGTTTATTTTAGTATTAAATGTATATCTAATGTTAAAATAATATACATTGTCATGTATAATGCAAATTATTTTAAGTATTGTATCTAATTTAAAATGTTGTTATTTTTAATTGTTATTTCTATTATTTTAAGCATAAATATATAATTTAAATGAAATACTTATGTTTAAAAATATAAAATAAACAATCAAAAATAACTAAATTTTAAATTAGATATAATACTTAAAATAATAAGCATTATACATGACAATGCATATCATTTTAACATTGGCTATACGAGTAGCGACATAGTTCCTATAGTTATAATATAGATTTTTTTTGTTTACTTTATTAGTCAGGTAGGTTGCAGACATTGCAAAGGTTTAGGTATTCTGTGGGAGTTAGCTGGGCGTTTCCGGGTGAGTATAGGGAAGGTATGACGTAAGTATAGGTGGTCTGTGAGAGTTAGCTAGGAGTTCCAGAGGAGTATAGCTTGAGTGTGATGTAGGTATGGCGTTATGTGGGAGTTAGACAAGCGTTCCAGGGCAAGTAACCTGTGCTTTGATAGGGATACATCCCCAGCAGTGCAATATATTCCAATCTCTGAAGTACAAGTTACGAGTAGGATGCCAGCCATGTTTGTCTTGCCCCCTTTTCAGTGGTGAGACTTTACAGAGTTAGGCAGATAGTGTAGGTGTAGTTACATTTATGTCACACAGGCATTATTTGAAGTGTTCCAACACAGAAACCGTGTCTGGACTATGTAGGCCCCCCAACGCAGAAAGTGCTGACAAGTGTTGATGTCGGCAAAGTTTTGCTAATGTAGTGCTCCCCATTATATCCTATGGGAGAAAAATCTCCACTAGCGGGTCCGATCATTTAATTAGAATATAGACAAGGCTAAATAGGCAGTTTCTCGTTGGTCTGTTGATGCTTTGAATATCAAGGTTTATGTTACAGCACATCCAAAAGAGGAAATAAAGGGGGCAGAGGAACAGAACACACCAAGCAGGATTATAAATCTTTTATTATAAAATATATATAAATTTAAACTTTTAAAAAAAAAAAAATTTGTTCTGCTATAATAATGCGGTACACTACTATATTCTTCGTTGCAACATTCTTAAAGTCTGAAATTTACCATCACTTTAAGGGAACAGTAAATTCAAAATTAAACAATCATGATTATGATAGAGCATGCTATTTTAAATAGCTTTCCAATTTAATTGTATTTTCTTGGTTCTGTTGGCATCCTTTGTTGAAGAGTAAACCTAAGTAGACTGACAGAAGCTTAAGAACATGCACGTGTCTTTTAGCAGTCTATGGCAGCAGTATTTGCAACATTGTATAACACTACAATAAACAAACACAGCTGTCAGATAGCTAAATATATGGGCATACTCCTGTGCTCGTCTAGGATTAATCTTTCACAAAGGTTAACGAGAGATAAGCAACATTGATAATATAAATTTGCATTTTGTTGCAGGCTTTTAGTAAAAAAATGTATGTGTATTATTATATATTTTTTTACGTGTAATCCCATTAGGATTTTTTCATTGCAAAATCAGCAAGCTTTAGGAATGCTTCTTTTCATGAACATGGCTATCAAGGCAAAATGTACCTTGAAATAATTCTGTGAGGAGTATTATAGCACTGACAGATATTTTAGAAAATCTTTTTAGAAAATCATAACACAAGTGTTATGGTACAATCCATCACATTAGTGAGACAAAAAATGCATAATCGCTCTCTCCCCTCCCCCATCAACCTCCAAACCTCCTCTGACTGGCAAATAATTATATATCAATATTAAGGGGCCTATTTATTATTGCCTCAATCTCTATGCATTCACTGGAGTCAATACACTCGCTAGACATCACCAGAATCTACATACAACAACCTTATTTATTAAAAAGTCTGTCAAAAATACACTCCTCTGGGGCCCGATCCGATATGCAGGCCGGCGACGCTGAAGTTACGCCCGTATATTTCTGCCATCGCTCGTAGTTTTTTGGGCCATAGGCAGGTATACCAAAACAGCGCAGTTTGGTATCCAATATACAGCGTAAGGACTTACGTGGCGAAAATGGAGAAACGCTTACTACGGCCACAAAAAGCAGCCGTAGTAAGCCTTACGCTGTCTATTGGAGCCCCGTAACTCCCTATCTAGCTACAAAATAAACCTAATACCTAACGCATGCGCAATGTCTATCTAGCTGTCACCCGCGATTTGCTAAATAAGACCTAACACCTAACGCATGCGCAATGTCTATCTACCTGTCAACCGCGATCCCCCGCCACAATCCCTAATAAAGTTATTAACCACTAAACCGCCGCTCCTGGACCCCGCCGCCACCTACATTAACTACCCCCTAATGTGATCCCCCTGCACCGTAGCCAACTATATTAAACTACCCCCTAAAGTGAGCCCCTACCCCGCCACCATCTATTTTAAAATTATTAACCCCTAATTTAATCCCCCTACCCTGCCGCCAGCTATATTAAATTATTTAACCCCTAATCTAATCCCCCTACCCCGCCGCCAGCTATATTAAATTATTTAACCCCTAATCTAATCCCCCTACCCCGCCGCCAGCTATATTAAATTATTTAACCACTAATTTAATCCCCCTACCCCGCCGCCAGCTATATTAAATTACTTAACCCCTAATCTAATCCCCCTACCCCGCCGCCAGCTATATTAAATTATTTAACCCCTAATCTAATCCCCCTACCCCGCCGCAAGCTATATTAAATTATTTAACCCCTAAAATACTAAACTATCCCTACCACTAAACCTAAGTCTAACCCTACAAATAGCCCTGAAAAGGGCTTTTTGTGTGGCATTACCCCAAATTAAACAGCTCTATTGCCAGCCCTTAAAAGGGTTTTTTGCGGGGCATGCCCCAAAGAATTCAGCTCTTTTACCAGCCCTTAAAAGGGCTTTTGGTGGGGCTTTGTCACAAAGTAATCAGCTCTTTTGCATCTAATCTACATCCCCCTACACCACGGCCACCTATAAGAAATGTATTAACCCCTAATCTAATCACCCTACACCGCCGCCAGCTATATTAACTATATTAACCCTAATTATATTAGGGTTAATATAGTTAATATAGTTATTATATTATATATATTAACTATATTAACCCTATTTATATTAGGGTTAATATAGTTAATATCGTTATTATATTATCTATATATTAAGTATAATAACCCTATCTAACTCTAACATCCCTAACTAAACTCTTATTAAAATAAATCTAATATTAATATTATTAATTAAAATATTCCTATTTAAATCTAAATACTTACCTATAAAATAAACCCTAAGATAGCTACAATGTAATTAATAATTACATTGTAGCTATTTTAGGGTTTATATTTATTTTACAGGTAACTTGGTATTTATTTTAACTAGGTACAATAGCTATTAAATAGTTAATAACTTTCAATAGCTACCTAGTTAAAATAATTACTAATTTACCTGTAAAATAAATCCTAATCTAAGTTACAAATACACCTACACTATCAATAAATTAAATAAACTACAAATATCTAAACTAAAATACAATAACATAATCTAAACTAAATTACACAAAAAAACAAACACTAAATTACAAAAAATAAAAAAATTTACAAGATTTTTAAGCTAATTACACCTATTCTAAGCCCCCTAATAAAATAATAAACCCCCAAAATAAAAAATTTCCCTGCCCTATTCTAAATTAAAAAAGTTAGCTCTTTTACCATACTAGCCCTTAAAAAGGCCTTTTGCGGGGCATGCCCCAAAGAAAACTGCTCTTTTGCCTGAAAAAAAAAAACACAATACCACCCCCCAACATTACAACCCACCACCCACATACCCCTAATCTAACCCAAACCCCCCTTAAATAAACCTAACACTACCCCCCTGAAGATCTCCCTACCTTGTATTCACCCAGCCGAGCAGAACTCTTCATCCGATCCGGGCGATGTCTTCAATCAAGCTGCAGAGAGTCTTCTTCCATCCGGCGATGTCTTCAAGCAAGCGGCAGAGAGTCTTCTTCCATCCGGTGATGTCTTCCAGCAAAGCGGCATCTTCAATCTTCTTTCTTCGCTCCTCCGCCGTGGAGCATCCATCCGGCACAACGACTTCCCGACGAATGAGATTCCTTTAAATGACGTCATCCAAGATGGCGTCCGTCAAATTCCGATTGGCTGAACCACTGACTTTCAAGTCAGTCAAATACTGACTTTCAAATGTGTTAGGGAACTTGGAGGTAGAGGGTGTACCGCTCACTTTTAGCAAGACTCGTAATACCGGCGTTAGGCAAATCCTATAGAAAAATAGGATACGCAATTGACGTAAGTGGATTTGTGGTATTTTAGAGTCACGCCAAAAAAGTGAGCGGTACACCTGTACCTGCAAGATTCGTAAAACCAGCGGGCATTAAAAAGCAGCATTGGGACCTCTCAACGCTGCTTTTTAATCCTAACACAAGACTCGTAATCTAGGTGACTGAAAATAGCATGACAGTAAAGAGGTAATTTTAATTTCTGCTGTATCTGATTCATTATAGTTTAATATTAGGTAGACTATCCATTTGAGCTATCATCTTAAGATTATATTGAATCAAACATCATTCGAATTTTAAAATCATTGTCTAAAATATTACACTATATGTCCTAATGTCATCATCAATGTTTAACTTTAATACTAATTTCACATATACTGTACATACTTTAAAAGTATAATACACAATGTAACAAATGGCAAGTATCGAGCAATTTGATTAGTTAGTGATAGTAGAAAATGTATATTTAAATCAGATTGGCTGATGTTATAAACCATGTGATTATGTATTTCCCAATCAAAAATTTCACTAGTTTGTGGGTTGTTTTTGAGAATTGCGTCAAATTTGGTGCGAAAAATGCTGAGTCAAATTTGGAGCAATAATATTGTCCCCTTGCTTTGTAATGAGAGACAAAGATGTAACATAATACATAAGTAGTAATGTATTTATTTCATTTGTATCCCTATATCTACTAGTGCATGAAATCTGAAGCAATACTTCGCACTAAATGTGAAGCAATAATATTGTTTGATTTAGAAAGAGTATACAATTTTAATAAATTTCTAATTTACTTTTATTATCTAATATGCTTCTTTCTTTTGCTTTCACGCTGTGCTGCTCTATCCATTGCTAGGGGCACGGCGTCTCCTTCCTGCTCGTTGCCAGGGGCAGTGTCGGCTCAGGATGCATGCGGCGCTGACGTCATCGCTGCACGCTCCTGATGCTGGTGGGTCCTCACTGGCGCGAATCCTGCGCCTATTTAAACTGCTCACTAATGATCTGTCACTATCCAAGTATAGGTGTCACTCTGTGTGCTCCTGGGTGTGACAGATCGTTCTATCTACTGATTTCTGCTGCTAATTCCTGCCTGCTTACTGACTACTCTACCTGGTTAACCCCTAAATTGTTAGACTGTTATACTGCTGCTGATTCCTGCCTGCTTACTGACTACTCTACCTGGTTAACCCCTAAATTGCTGGACTGTTATACTGCTGCTGATTCCTCTCTGCTTACTGACTACTCTACCTGGTTAACCCCTAAATTTCTGGACTGTTATTCTGCTGCTGAACCTGCCTGTCTGACTACTCTGCTCATCAACCCCTGCTGTTCTGGATTGTCTCTTCATTGCCAAACCCTGCCTGCCTGACCATTCTAGTGGTGTGCCCTTGGACTGCTCTGCTGTTGCAGATGGGGACTGTCCTGCCTGTGGTGAGTGCTGCTCTCCTCATTTTAGTAATCTCTTTGCTTTGGGATATTCCCTATCATTCCGGCTCGATGCTGGGATAACAAGACTACTGGTCGAGTTCGGTCTGATAGAGGAGTATCCCACAAGCATTACATTATACTTGGGCCATGCAGCCAGATGAGGTGGCACAACCTGTTTATCTTCAGGGACAGATGTTGGGAACCCAAAACAAGCAGCTGCTGAATATGGATTCCAAGCTAGAGGCTATTACCGCTCAACTCGCCTTTCTAGTTGCCGCGAGGGATGCCGCTCCTGTTGCTACACCACCAGCCCCTACTCCCAGTGCTGTGACTTCTTCCTCCACTCCTGGAAGTATAGCCTGGATACCCTTGCCTGACAAGTATGACTGTACTACTGACTGCAGGAGCTTTCTGAACCAATGCAGGTTGCAATGATCATCACACCTTCCAGTCTCATCAGTCAAGGGTCACCTTTATCATTTCTTTGTTAAAGGATAAAGCTCTAACCTGGGTCTCCCCCATTTTGGAACAGAATGCTACACTCCTGCAAAATGCTGATGAGTTCATTACTGCCTTGTCTTCTGTGTTTGGGACTTCTGGCCATACCTCTGCTGCGGAATATTCTCTCCTGGATCTCTGCCAAGGCAGTAAAACCGTGGCAAAATTTGCCATTGAGTTTCGCACCTTGGCACTAGAAACCACTTGGGAAAGCAGTGCTCTCAAGGCAGCCTTCAGGAGGGGTCTCCATGAACGCATTAAAGATGAACTCGCTTATCATGATATTCCCTCTTCTTTGGATAATTTTATAGCACTTTGTATAAAACTGGGCTCTCGCTTTAAGGAAAGACAAGATAGAGAGAAAGAACTAGGAGGGGCCTTCCCTCCCGACCTCCTGTTCATCCAGTTATGACAGCAGATGCGAACCCTTTAGCTACTCCAGTTACCTAAGTAGAGGGACCCATGGATCTCTCCTCCTTCAAACCTTCAGAGTCTGAAAGACAGAGAAGAAGGAGACTGAGACCACGTTTTTATTGTGGATCTAAGACCCACCAACTGAAGGACTGTGACATTTGGCCGGGAAAAGCCAATGCTTAGAGGATAACACTGGGATACCTCTAAGCATGGTCTCAACAAAATCCCCTCACTCCTCTCGAATCCTGGTACCTGTTACCCTTACCTTCCTTCAAAATACGGTCCACACTCAAGCCTTCATTGATTCAGGGGCAGCTGGAAACTTCCTGGATAATCATTTTATGATGCAAGCCATTTTACCTCTTCTGCAGAAAAGACATTGTCTCAAAATAACCACCCTGGATTGCACCCCCCTTGGTTTAGGCATGATCCATTTTGAGTCAGCACCCCTGACCCTGACTGTGGGAGTCCTCCACTCTGAACATCTGCAGTTTGAGGTAATTCATTCCCCAGCACAGCCTGTCATCCTTGGTCTTTCTTGGCTTCGGGTACACAATCCACAGTTCAACTAAGGGACAACTGGCCTCCTGGGGTACCTCCTGTTTCCACTCCTGTCTTGCTAAAGTCATTCCTCTGTCCCATATTCCCATAGCCAGCATACTGACTCCTTCAAACCTTCCTTCAGTATACACTGACTTTGTGGATGTTTTCGAGAAAAAAGCAGCTGACATGCTGCCACCCCACCGACCTTATGACTGCAAGATCGACCTCTTTCCCGGAGCCCCACTTCCTAAAGGGAGAACTTATCCACTCTCCAAGGATGAAACCAAATCCATGGAGGAGTACATACAAGAGAACCTAACCAAAGGGTTCATTCATCCTTCCTCCTCTCCTGTTGGGGCTGGCTTCTTTTTTGTCAGTAAGAAGGATGGCGGGCTCAGGCCCTGCATTGACTACAGGGCCTTGAACAACATAACCATCAAGAATCACTATCCCATAACTTTGATCACTGAGCTGTATGACTCACTCCAGCATGCTCGCTTTTTCACCAAATTGGACTTACGTGGGGCATACAATATGATTCGCATCTTTCCAGGCCACAAATAGAATACCACCTTTTATACAAGATCTGGGCATTACAAATACCTTGTAATGTCCTTTGGGCTGTGTAATGTCCCTGCTGTCTTCCAGGCATTTGACAACAATGTCTTCCGTGATCTCCTCAACCATGCGGTCATTATTTATCTGGATGATATCCTTGTTTTTTCTTCCAATTCAGAGGAGCATCATAGGCACGTGAGACAAGTGCTTCTTTGCCTCAGAGTTAAATTAATTGGTAGCCAAATTAGAAAAGTGTGAGTTTGATCAGGAGCAAATCCAATTTCTTGGTTATGTCATCTCAAAGGAGGGCTTTGCCATGGATCCTGCTAAACTCACCGCAGTACTAGAATGGTCTCCACCTACCTCTCCAAAGGGATTGCAGAGATTCTTGGGATTCTCCAATTACTACCGCAAGTTTATAAAGAACTTTTCCCAAACAGTGGCTCCTCTCACTGAATTGACAAAGTGGAACAAAGACTGTAAACATTGGCCATGAGGCTGTAAATGCCTTCTCTTGTCTGAAAAAGGCTTTTTGTTCAGCTCCTGTCCTTCACCATCCTGATCCTGACCTACAGTTCACTTTAGAGGTTGATGCCTCTGAAATAGGAGCTGGAGTTGTTCTCGCCCAGAGGGACCCTTTGACTTCCAAGTCACACCCTGTAGCATTTTTCTCTAAATGTTTTACTCCTGCTGAGAGGAACTACAATGTGGGTAAGCGTGAACTCTTAGCCATTAAGATGGCCTTGACGGAATGGCATCACTGGTTAGAGGGCACCGCTAATCCTATTCAGATTCTCACTGATCACAAGAATCTGACTTACCTAGAGACTGCCCATTGACTCAATCCCCGACAGGCCAGGTGGGCCTTGTTCTTTTCCCATTTTAACTTTGTGGTCTCTTATTTTCCCGGGACCAAGAACAAGAAGGCAGACGGACGCCCTTTCCCGTCAGTTCCCTCACTCAAGTGATTCCTCAGAAGCTCCTATCGAACACATCATACCCCCCTCCTGTGTGGTTGCTCAACTCAACACCACCCTTCTGCGAAGATTGCAACATGCTCAGTCTAGTAAACCTCCTGGTGCCCTCATGACCTCCGATATCCTGTTTGTACCTTGGAATCTATGTATACCTATGCTAGCCTGGGCTCATGATAGCAAACTTTCAGGACATTCTGGTTTGACTAAGACTTTCAAGAGTCTTTCCCAACATGTATGGTGGCCTACCATGAAGTCTGATGCTCAGGATTATGTGAAAGCCTGCACGATTTGTGCGGCCAACAAGACTCCTCCTGCCTCCTGGCTTGCACCAGCCATTATCCATTCCCAAACGACCCTGGACACACATAACTATGGACTTCCTTGTGGACCTTCCTTCTTCCAACCACCATACAGTAATCTGGGTGGTGGTAGGCCGCTTTTCCAGACTGGCTCACTTCGTACCACTATCCAAACTACCTTCTGCTCAAGAATTATTGTCTCTTTTTCTCTTGCATGTGGTACGACTTCTTGGCATTCCTGTGAACATTGTTTCCGACAGTTTATCTCTGCCTTTTGGAGAGCCATTTGTAAATCAATTGGAACCAATCAACAGACCAACGGACTAACTGAGAGAGCAAACCAGGATCTTGAAGCCTACCTTAGAGCCTTTGTCAATGCTAGCCATACCAACTGGTCTGATTTGCTACCCCTAGCCGAGCTGGCAAGAAACACTCATTGGCACTCTTCTCTTTGGTGTTCTACATTTCAAGCAGCTGCTTGGTATCAACCTCATGTGTTTCCTCTTTCAACTCATTCCACTGGGGTTCCTGCTGCAGACCAACACGTCACTGGACTCACCACTCATTGGCAACGTATTCCCTCTCAGCTACGTTCTGCTGTCTCTAGATATAAGAAGTTTCCTGATTGTCACAGGGCTTCTGTACGTACCATTCCAGTAGGTGACCGTGTTTAGATATCTACCTGACACATGCATCTACATCAACCCTGTCACAAATTAAATCTAACAAAACAAGAAAATAACTCATTAAAACAATTAAGAGAGAGACATTATAATCAAACCAGCAGACAAAGGTGTAGTAGTGATGGACAGGGAATACTACTTAAAAGAAGCAAATAGACTATTAGGGGACACAACAACATACAAAATACTTAAATGAGATCCCACAAGAGCTGATCACAATATTTTTAAAAAGGAAATTAGAAGAAGCACGAAGTGAGGGAATACTAACCAAGAAAGAATTTGAGTATTTCAATCCCACTTTCCCCAGAATACAAATCTTCTATTTTCTACCTAAAATACACAAGAATCAAAAAACCCCGCCTGTAAGAGCCATCATATCAGGGATAAATTCCCTGACCTCAAACCTCTCCCAATACGTAGAAAGATTTCTACAAATATATGTTAAAACACTCCCCTCCTATTTGAGAGATTCTACAGAAGTTTTACAATGTCTAGAGAAAACCAAAATAGAAGGAAAATTCCTCCTAGCAACCTGTTATGTGACCTCACTGTACACTAATATAGAACATACAATAGGGGTAAAGGCTATTAGTAAATATCTTAATGAGGACAAAGACCTAGCCACAGAACAAACACACTTCCTACTAGAAAGCATAACATTTATTTTGGAAAACAATACCTTCTCATTTGACAGTAGAATGTATGTTCAAATCAAAGGGACTGCAATGGGTGCCAGGTTTGCACCAAGCTATGCGAACCTTTTAATGGGAAGCTGGGAAACAGCCTTCTTGAGTTTGTGTAGATTGGTGGAAAACCTAGTACTGTACAAACGGTATATAGATGATATACTAATCATCTTTAACGGTAATGAGGCATCCTTACAAGAATTTTTCCTCTCAATGAACACTAATGACCAAGGTCTGACCTTCACATACGAACTCAGTAATGAGAAAATTTTCTTTCTAGATCTAGAAATAGAAATAATAAACTTAAGAGTACGAAAAAACTGTTAAAAAATGTTAGATTATGAAGAACAGGCCAGCATTTTAAGAAAAAAATTCTATAACAGTGGCTATGATGAAAAAAATCATAGATCATAGATCATAGATGCTACAAAAATGGTGAAAACAACTTGGCGAAGCAGGGAAGTATATACTAAAGACCCAAGCAAGAATACATTACCCAAGGAGGCTGAATAAGTAAAACGGAGACTACAGCCGAAACACAGAGTCACGTGGTAACATAACCCCGCCCACAGAGGTCAGACGCCACACAAACAGATTGATAGAGAACTCCAAACGGAGTAAACAGAAAACAGACAGCTGATAATCCGGACGAAGAAAAAAGGTAAGCCTAAGACCTAAAAGGCTACACAGCAGAGGCCACTTAGATGCAAAGACATTGCAATATCTAGAGAGCACCGCTGAACACAACTGTATGTCTGATTCATTGAAGGGACACAAAGTATCATAAGAAAGAGAAACAATGTGATAAACACCGCTGCAAAATATAATCACAAAAAATCTTAAAAAGATATACTGTGCCCTAAGACTGTTTATAATTAGATAAATTGGACGTCCAGTTTTTTAAAGCTTTTATGTTAATGTGTCGACACATGTACTGTTAACATTGTATTTTAAAGTTTATATCAGATAATACATTTATATACCTTTTACTTCTGTGTACAGATCTAATTTTTAGCATATTTAGTGCTTGCTCCTTATTACGATAACATTATACTCTAACGGCTAGATAGAGAGTTTTGTCGGTAAAGACCCGTGTAGCTAACACTGCTTTTTTTCCCCAGTGCACCCTTAAGACAACGCTGGTATTTAGAGTTGTCTGAATGGCTGCATTAGCCTCAGAAAAGGGAGCGTTGAGCATAATTTAGCTCCACTTCAACCCTCAATACCAGCGTTGCTTACGGTAGCGGTAAGCTGGAAAAACGTGCTTGTGCACGATATCCCCATAGGAAACAATGGGGCAGTTTGGGCTGAAAAAAAACCTAACACCTGCAAAAAAGCAGCGTTCAGCTCCTAACGCAGCCCCATTGTTTCCTATGGGGAAACACTCTCTAAGTCTGCACCTAACACCCTAACATGAACCCCGAGTCTAAACACCCCTAACCTTACACTTATTAACCCCTAATCGTCCGCCCCAGCTATCGCTGACACCTGCATTATACTTTTCACCCCTAATCTGCCGATCCGGACAACGCTGCCACGTACATTATCCCTATGTACCCCTAATCTGCTGCCCCTAAAATCGCCAACACTATATTATATTTATTACTCCCTAATCTGCCCCCCCAACGTCGCCGCTACCTTACCTACACTTATTAACCCCTAATCTGCCGACCGGACCTCGCCGCCACTATAATAAATGTATTAACCTCTAAACCGCTGCACTCCCGCCTCGCAAACACTATAATAAATTTTATTAACCCCTAATCTGCCCTCCGTAACATCGCCGCCACCTACCTACAATTATTAACCCCTAATCTCCCGCCCGCACCGTCACCGCTACTATGATAAATGTATTAACCCCTAAACCTAACTCTAACCCTAACACCCCCCTAACATAAATATAATTTAAATTAAACTAAATAATATTCCTAAAATTAAATAAATTCATCCTATTTAAAACTAAATACTTACCTAGAAAATAAACCCTAACATAGCTACAATATAATTAATAATTACATTGTAGCTATTTTAGGATTTATATTTATTTTACAGGCAACTTTGTATTTATTTTAACTAGGTACAATAGCTATTAAATAGCTAATAACTATTTAATAGCTACCTAGTTAAAATAAGTACAAAATTACCTGTAAAATAAATCCTAACCTAAGTTACAAATACACCTAACACTACACTATCATTAAATTAATTAAATAAATTACCAACAATTAGCTAAATTGAAATACAATAAAATAAACTATTCTATAATACAAAAAACCCCCACTAAATTACAAAAAAATAAAAAAAATACAAGAAGTTTAAACTAATTACACCTAATCTAAGCCCCCTAATAAAATAAAAAATCCCCCCAAAATAAAAAAATGCCCTACCCTATTCTAAACTATCAAAGTAATCAGCTCTTTTACCAGCCCTTAAAAGGGTATTTTGCAGGGCGTTGCCCCAAAGTAATCAGCTCTTTTACCTGAAAATAAAAATACAATACCCCCCCAACATTACAACCCACCACCCACATACCCCTACTCTAACCCATCCAAACCCCCTTTAAAAAAAAACTATCGCTAACCCCCTGAAGATCTCCCTACCTTGAGTCGTCTTCACCCAGCCGCGCCAAATTCTTCATCCAAGGTGCACAGAGGAGGTCCTTCATCCGGTAGAAGTCTTCATCCAAGCGGGGCAAGAAGAGGTCCTCCATCCGGTAGAAGTGTTCATCCAGGCGGCGTCTTCAATCTTCATCCATCCGGAGCGGAGCCATCTTCAACGGAGCCGACGCGGATGAATGAATGAAGGTTCCTTTAAGGGACGTCATCCAAGATGGCGTCCCTTCAATTCCGATTGCATCAGCCAATCAGATTTTTTCTACCTTAATTCCTATCAGCCAATTGGAATTCGAGGGACGCCATCTTGGATGACGTCTCTTAAAGGAACCTTCATTTGTCGGGAAGTTGACGGTTGAAGAGGATGGCTCCGCGTCGGCTCCTTTGAAGATAGCTCCGCTCCGGATGGATGAAGATTGAAGACGCTGCCTGGATGAAGACTTCTACTGGATGGAGGACCTCTTCTTGCTCCGCTTGGATGAAGACTTCTACCGGATCAAGGACCTCCTCTGCGCACCTTGGATGAAGAATTCGGCTTGGCTGGCTGGGTGAAGACAACTCAAGGTAGGATGATCTTCAGGGGGTTAGCGATAGGTTTTTTTAAGGGGGTTTTGGGTGGGTTAGAGTAGGGGTATGTGGGTGGTGGGTTGTAATGTTGGGGGGGTATTGTATTTTTATTTTCAGGTAAAAGAGCTCATTACTTTGGGGCAATGCCCCGCAAAAAGCCCTTTTATGGGCTGGTAAAAGAGCTGATAACTTTGGTAGTTTAGAATAGGGTAGGGCATTTTTTATTTTTGGGGGATTTTTTATTTTATTAGGGGGCTTAGATTAGGTTAATTAGTTTAAACTTCTTGTAATTCTTTTTTATTTTTTGTAATTTAGTGTTTGTATTTTTTGTATTATAGAATAGTTTATTTTATTGTATTTTAATATAGCTAATTGTAGGTAATTTATTTAATTAATTTAATGATAGTGTAGTGTTAGGTGTATTTGTAACTTAGGTTAGGATTTATTTTACAGGTACTTTTGTACTTATTTTAACTAGGTAGCTATTAAATAGTTATTAACTATTTAATAGCTATTGTACCTAGTTAAAATAAATACAAAGTTGCCTGTAAAATAAATATAAATCCTAAAATAGCTACAATGTAATTATTAATTATATTGTAGCTATGTTGGGGTTTATTTTCTAGGTAAGTATTTAGTTTTAAATAGGATTAATTTATTTAATTTTAGGAATATTATTTCATTTAATTTAAATTATATTTATGTTAGGGGGGTGTTAGGGTTAGGGTTAGAGTTAGGTTTAGGGGTTAATTCATTTATTATAGTAGCGGCGATGTTGCAGGCGGGAGATTAGGGGTTAATAATTGTAGGTAGGTGGCGGCGATGTTAGGGAGGGCAGATTATGGGTTAATACTATTTATTCTAATGTTTGCGAGGAGGGAGTGCGGTGGTTTAGGGATTAATACATTTATTATAGTGGCGGCGAGGTCCGGTCAGCAGACTAGGGGTTAATAAGTGTAGTTAGGTAGCGGCAACATTGGGGGGGCATATTAGGGGTTAATAAATATAATATAGGGGTCGGCGATGTTAGGGGCAGCAGATTAGGGGCTCATAGGTATAATGTAGGTGGCGGCGGTGTCCGGTCGGCAGATTAGGGGTTAAAAACATTTATTATAGTGGCGGCGATGTGGGGGGGCCTCGGTTTAGGGGTACATAGGTAGTTTATGGGTGTTAGTGTACTTTATAGCACAGTAGTTAAGAGCTTTATATTCCGGTGTTAGCCCATAAAGCTCTTAACTACTGACTTTTTTTGGCGGTAGGAGTCTTGTCGGTAGAGGGTCTATCTCTCACTTCTTCCAAGACTCCAAATACCGGTGTTAGGCAGATCCCATAGAAAAGATAGGATACGCAATTGGCGTAAGGGGATCTGCGGTAGCCTGGAGTCGTGGTGAGGCAGTGAGCGTTAGACCCTTTCCTGGCTGACTCTAAATACCAGCGGGCGGTAAAAAGCAGCGTTAGGACCCCT
Organism: Bombina bombina; assembly: GCF_027579735.1. Taxonomy (NCBI): domain Eukaryota; kingdom Metazoa; phylum Chordata; class Amphibia; order Anura; family Bombinatoridae; genus Bombina; species Bombina bombina. The sequence continues at coordinate 694,315,782 of NC_069501.1, forward strand.
TAATGCTGCTTTTGACGGCTAACGCCAAACTCTAAATCTAGGTGTAAGAGAACCACCTGGAGGAATCCCCCAGCTATTCCTTGTGAATAGCGCTTGTATATTTTATTACTTTGTCGAAACCTATCATTCTTTTAGGGGTTGTTACTAGAGGGAATCCCTTATACTTAGCAGAGGGGTGAGGACTCTAACGCCAGTCTAACATCTTATCTGTAAAACTGTCACAAATTGGGGCCCAGATATATCGGTCCTTACAAGGTCCTGAAAAGTCTGTCTACTGTTGCCTACAAAGTAGCCTTGCCAAAAACCCTATGTATATATATATATATATATATATCCAGTCTTCCACATCTCCCTGCTTAAACCTTACATCAAGAATAGATATAGTCCTCACTGGCGTGAATCCTGCTCCTATTTAAACTGCTCACTAACGATCTGTCACTCCCCAAGTATAGGTGTCAATTTTTTCTTTTGTGATTTAGATAGAACATGCAATTTTAAGCAACTTTCTAATTTACTCCTATTATTAATTTTTCTTCGTTCTCTTGCAATCTTTATTTGAAAAAGGATATTGATGCTTTTTCTTTGGTTCAGAACTATGGACATCACTTTTTTATTGGTGGATAAATTTATCCACCAATCAGCAAGAACAACCCAGGTTGTTCACCACAAGTGGGCCGGCATCTAAAATTACATTCTTGCATTTCAAATAAAGATACCAAGAGAATGAAGAAAATTTGATAGGAGTAAATTAGAAAGTTGCTTAAAATGTCATGCTCTATCTGAATCACGAAAGAAAAAAATTGGGTTCAGTGTCCCTTTAAGGTGACTGGCTGCTGGAGTAATAATGTGGGCAGAAAGTGTAGATGGTGATGCGTGAGGAACAGCAGGTGTTGATTGTGCTGCTGCTGTACATTGTTTTGATTCAGGCTGCATGTAGTTATGGTTGATAGCTGTGTTGTGCAACAATCGTCCAATGACTGTCTGGGTCTTTATTCTGTGGGATGCCATATACCTCAAAAGACAAACATTTTTCATCCACCAGGAAATAAAACTTATTATTTTCAACATTCATCCTTCACTATTCATTATCTTCTCTAAACATAAGTTAAACATAAGCAAGTTAGAGGTATTAGAGCTTAATATCACTAATTGTTTTTGCACTCCACTTGTAATCTTGGCCATAATTTTTATTACATGCATCAAAAATGAAGCAAATATAAGCCCACCTTTATGATGCATGAAAATATAATCTTAATTTGTTACAAATCTACTTTCCTTCTGTTATATAGCAGCTTCCTATTTTCAAATTAGACTTGAAAAAGATTCATGCAGTGTGATGAAATAATTTGTTGCTTGCACAAATTTCCATGGTCTGCAGAATAAGGCATAAAACATTCAAGGACAGTAAATCACTGAGTGAGAAAATAGATATAGTTTGCTAAAGTAAGTGCTGTAAGTTGTAATTAAGTGCAGTGTGCATTGGCTGTTCTGTCTAAAACCTATTATTTAAACAGTGTGCATGAGACTTATCTTAAATTTATTCTTTTAATTAAAGTACACATGTAAGCTTTGATTAAGAATTACAAATTTTGAAGTTCACCTACTTTTAAAATTATTTTATTGTCTTTTTTTATGTTTTTACCTATAACATAATACATGCTGTATACATATTTTAATTATTTTGCTGTCAGAAATAAATGCAATAAATAGTTGGTCTCTGCATATATGAAAGGATTATTGTGCAGCTTTAAAAATGTGCTCCTTTATAATTAATTGCTAACATAGATAAAATGAAAGCCTTTTAAGGACCATTAAATACAGAACAATTGCATAAATCAATAAATGTGAATTCTTGTACATGGTCATGAAGAGATGGTTAATGTTTATCACACAAGCAATACTCTAGTGAGCGCTAACATCTAGTGTGAGAATATATTCAATCCCTCTTATAGTACTAAAATTCAAGTCAGATATTGCATGAGCGCTAAACTAATGGTGTGCAAACAATTTACTAAAGTAGGGGAATTCTTCATATAGTTCTGTGCTATATTGTTTTAACCCCTTAATGACCGGACCATTTTTCAATTTTCTTACCCTTAATGACAATGGCTATTTTTACATTTCTGCAGTGTTTGTGTTTAGCTGTAATTTTCCTCTTATTCATTTACTGTACCCACACATATTATATACCGTTTTTCTCGCCATTAAATGGACTTTCTAAAGATACCATTATTTTCATCATGTCTTATAATTTACTAAAAAAAAAAATAATAAAATATGAGGAAAAAATTAAAAAAAACACTCTTTTTCTAACTTTGACCCCCAAAATATGTTACACATCTACAATCACCAAAAAACACCCATGCTAAATAGTTTCTAAATTTTGTCCTGAGTTTAGAAATACCCAATGTTTACACGTTCTTTGCTTTTTTTGCAATTTATGGGGCAATAAATACAAGTAGCACTTCGCTATTTCCAAACCACTTTTTTTTCAAAATTAGCGCTAGTTACATTGGAACCCTGATATCTGTCAGGAATACCTGAATATCCCTTGACATGTATATATTTTTTTTTAGAAGACAACCCAAAGTATTGATCTAGGCCCATTTTGGTATATTTCATGCCACCATTTCATCGCCAAATGCGATAAAAAAAAAAAAAGTTCACTTTTTCACAATATTTGTCACAAACTTTAGGTTTCCCACTGAAATTATTTACAAACAGCTTCTGCAATTATGCCACAAATGGTTGTAAATGCTTCTCTGGGATCCCCTTTTTTCAGAAATAGCAGACTTATATGGCTTTGGGGTTGCTTTTTGGTAATTAGAAGGCCACTAAATGCCGCTGCGCACCACACCTACCAACGTTGCCGCTACCTAACTACACTTATTAACCCCTAGTCTGCTGACCGGACCTCGCCGCCACTATAATAAATGTATTAATCCCTAAACCACCGCACTCCCTCCTCGCAAACATTAGAATAAATAGTATTAACCCATAATCTGCCCTCCCTAACATCGCCGCCACCTACCTACAATTATTAACCCCTAATCTCCCGCCTGCAACATCGCCGCTACTATAATAAATGAATTAACCCCTAAACCTAACTCTAACCCTAACCCTAACACCCCCCTAACATAAATATAATTTAAATTAAATGAAATAATATTCCTAAAATTAAATAAATTAATCCTATTTAAAACTAAATACTTACCTAGAAAATAAACCCCAACATAGCTACAATATAATTAATAATTACATTGTAGCTATTTTAGGATTTATATTTATTTTACAGGCAACTTTGTATTTATTTTAACTAGGTACAATAGCTATTAAATAGTTAATAACTTCCAGCACTCTGTTAGACAACTGACGTACCAGGTACGTCCATTGTCATTAACTGCTAGTTTTTGCATGACGTACCTGGTACGTCAGTTGTCATTAAGGGGTTAATGAAAGTTACACGCAAAACACTTCACTCACACAAACACATACGTGGGGCCAATAAATACAACTAAAGAGAAAAGGTTTTTAAATACACTCAATGATAACTTCCTGTCACAATTAATAGAGGTGCCAATTAGTAACAAAGCTGTATTTGATTTGGTGCTTTTAAATAAAACAGAAATAAAAAAAAAAATGCTAGGATTTACTATTACTTAAAATAAACAGTAGTTTTAGTCATCACTTAATAAAAAAAGGGCGCTAAACTCACCCTATCTTTGCTGCATTAGATTGTTAATCTCAGCGCCTCTGGCTGCTCACGACACAGCACTCTTCTTCAGTGAGGTGACGTTAACACCTCTAAACCAATAACTGTGCTAGGATGTCAGGTGACACGCACGACTATTGGTTTAGAGATGGAAACGTCACCTCAATGGTAAAGAATACTGTGCCATGGGCAGTCGGAGGCACTGAGTTTAGCGATCTACTTGAGGCACAGATAGGGTGAATTTAGCACCCTTTTTTTTAGTAAGTGATGAATAAAAGTAACTTTTTATTGTTAGTGATGGTAAATTCTAGCTTTTTTTAAATGCTCACATTAACCATTACTTTAATTTTAAGAACTAAAAACTGAATAATTTAAGGAAATTATTACAGGTATAGAATCGTCAAAATTAAAATGTGCATGGATTAAAAAAATGCTTTTAGTAAAAGTTATTACTATTTATTGCGGCAAAAAACGATACGCTCGGAGAGCCATGCATCACTATTCAAGAGCTGGTGGTGTTGTGTAATGCATCTGTGAAGCATCTGACACACTACACCCTCTGATGTCTCTCCATGGACTCTGTCTTTTTAACCTGTGGAAATTAAGTATTTTTTTATTTTACCCAGACGTATTGTCTTCTTGTCTTTTCTCCTATTGAAGACTTAATTTATCTCATACAAATCACTGCTGACTTTCTGAGAAAGTGCAGTGCTCGAATATTGGTGCATGCGCCCCCACGGGAAATGTGCATATGTCGCTGAAAAATAGTTATAACTTTTACTTTTTTGTGTATTGCAAAAATGATTATTTTTCAAATTGAAATGTACTCATGCACATTTTAATTTTGACCTTTCTATCCCTTTAAATAGCATAAATTGGGACACATTATTTTCAAATAAAAACACAGAGGGTAAATGGAGAACATTTAAAAAAACATTGTTAATCAAATATACACTGATGTAATGCCATGTTTTAAAAAGGGAAGTAGGTCTTATCCAGGAATCTAAAGACCAGTAAGTCTGACATAAGTAGTAGGGAAGATACTGGAAGGGATTTGGATGGAAAGGATATTCAGGAAACAAGATTATGGGGTCAATTTATCAAGCTCCATATGGAGCTTGATGCCCCGTGTTTCTAAAGACTGCTGCTCCATAACCTGTCCGCCTGCTCTGAGGCGGCGGACAGAAATCAACTTGATCGAATACGATCGGATTGATTGACACCCCCTGAATCTGCAGCGGCAGCATTGCACCAACAGTTCACAAGAACTGCTGGTGCAATGATAAATGCCTACAGTGTATGCTGTCGGCATTTATCGATGTGCAGCGGACATATTATGCTACATTGTATCATGTCCACTCGCACGACAATAAATTGACCCCTATCAGGTCCATTTATCAAGCTCCGTACCACTGCTCCATAACCCTGTCCGCCTGCTCAGAGCAGGCGGACAGGAATTGCCGGAAATCGACCAGATTGTACCTCTGCTCCATAACCCTGTCCGCCTGCTCAGAGCAGGCGGACAGGAATCGCGGGAAATCAAACAGATTGAATACGATCGGGTTGATTGACACCCCCCTGCTGGCGGCCGATTGGCCGCGAGTCAGCAGGGGGCGGCGTTGCACCAGCAGCTTTTGTGTGCTGCTGGTGCAATGTTAAATGCGGAGAGCATATTGCTCTCCGCATTTAGCAAGGTCTTGCGGACCTGATCCGCAGTGTCGGATCAGGTCCGCAAGCCCTTTGATAAATGGGCCTGTATGAGTTTAAATCAGCATGGTTTTATGAATAATAGATCTTGTGAAACAAATATAATTAGATTATATGAAGAGGTAAGAAAAAGTATAGATAAAGGTGAATCAGGGTATTTTGTGAAAGCATTTGACACAGTGCCACATGAGAGATTATCGTATAAAATTAAAGGACCACTAAACACAAATTGCAAACTACATGATTTTAAATCTTCATATGTGATAATATTTTTGCAATAAACACTGCAGCTTTATTTTGTCAAATTAATATAGTTTTTAGTAGACTGTCCCTTTAAAGAACTGGGAATAGTTGATAATGTTAGCTTATAGATAATTAACTAGATAAAAGACATGGAGCAATGTGTTGTAGTAAATGCATCATATTTAGATTGGACAAAAGTAATTAGTGGGGCCCTCCAAGGATCAGTTCTGGACCCTGCTCTTTTTAATATTTTTATAAATGACTTGGAGGAAAAATTAAATAGCAACATCTCTATTTTTGTAAAGGATGGAACGTTCTGTAAGGTGATTAAGTCAGTTTTAGGATGTGATTGCTTTGCAAGGGGATTTTCAAAAATTGTTGGAATGGACTGGTAAATGGCAAATGAGATTTAATCTTGGTAAATGTAATGTTCTATATTTTGGAAGTAAAAATATGCAGGCTACCTATTGTTTAAAAATAAATCCCCGTTAAGACCTCACTTTGAGCATGGAGTACCGTTCCAGGAACCAATTTAAAAAGGGACATTGCAGAATTAGAAAAAAGTTCAGAGAATGTCTGGAATAAAAAACACCCTAGAATCAATTAAACCATCATGATGATCCCAAAAATACAAGGGGGTTGGGAATTCCCAAACATACAATTATATAGATAGTGAAATCCCAGAAGGGGATGTAAAGGCGCGCTATTTGAAAAACAGGGGGGTATGTAAAAAGAAAAAGAAAATATTTACAGTAATAGTTGTATCAAATTGTTACGAACAGTCAGATGATAAAAAGCCGTGATGGCTAAAGTCCCTGGATGGGTGGTATTCCTGGCGGTGAGGTCCCGGTGGGCAGCTCCTCTATGTCCCAGAGAGCAGGAGTATTGCTATAGATAGATGAAGAAAAGAGGGCGCCACATAGGGTGATATTGTTCGGTACAGAAAAAACACAGGCGTATCAGAAGTAATGCGCTTACCAGAAGCTGTGGTACTGTTCTGTGACCAGTACTGTCTCGCCTGCTAGCACTTGAATCAGTGGCTAGTACACTTTCAGACAGTCACTTATAGGATCTTCTCTTTTTGAATATCGGCTCAACCGTTAGAGCAAATGAACAGATTGTTCAAAATCTTGTGTAGTAGTGCTGGATAAAAGGTGACGGACAACTTCCAAGTATAAAAGATACAGGCTTTATTTTATAACACGTTATCGACCACCAAGGGTCGTATCATCAGATATAAAAGCAGGTATACAAAGTAACAGAAATGGTAACATTATATACACATTCATAAATTAAAAACGGAAGTTGTCACATAAAGTTTTCAACCAATAAAAATGTATCACATAGTTCTACTTGATAACCGGCATGAGAGACACAGCTGCTCAATTAGGAACAAGTCTTGGTCAGTGTTGTAAAAGAAAGTGGATTTAAAATGTACAGCTGTACTAATCAGCGTGCGAGCCGAAAAAACACAGGCTCGCCGCTGTTACAAAACACACATAGATTCTGCACATAAACAACGATTTTGTTCGTAAAATACACATACAATTGGAACCCTTGTGTGCCATTCCCATAAGACAGTATTATGCATGCTATTTTATCCCATTCTTGTAATATATGAAACAATGATTTTTCCTGTATATATATATATATATATATATATATATATATATATATATATATATATATAGAGAGAGAGAGAGAGAGAGAGAGAGAGAGAGAGAGAGAGAGAAGATGGAGGGGGAAGATCACAATTCACAACAGTGATAATAAAATGGCTTATGTTCAATATAGAGAATATTATATCAAAGATAAGGTGGTATATATCAACAGTGATAGTAAAATAGTTTATGTCCAATGTAGATATTATATCGATGATAAGGTGGTACATATCAACATACGAGATTAGACTTCATAATAATTGCAATAAAATGGTTTGGATCAATCATAGGAGATAACATTATATCAAGAGGACAGTGATGTATATCAGCACGCAAGTTATATTCGGGCTCACCGCTGTTACAAAAAAACACAACATATAAAAAAACAATATGAGAAGTTACATGATCATCCATCGTGCATAGATTTAGAATGCAAAAGGAGATTTAATAGTATTTTTTGATAATATTTTTTGTAAGAAAAAAGTATCTGAAAATATTTTTAAAAGATGAAAAAAACGTAAAGTAATAATGTAAAATGTGAAATATACCATTTATGTTGGTGAGATCTAAATGTGTTTACCATGGATGTTTGGTAAATATAATATGCATGTACATAAAATTAATGGATGGAATATAAACATAAATCATGCAAGTACATAAAATAGGCATGTACATAAAGTCAATGGATGTGTGTCTAGTGAATAAGGACATAAATAAAATCTTTTCAAATAAAATATATTACTCATGATTCTGATACCGTCTTTTGTTTGTAACCTATCATACCTTTTGTGAGCATATGTGGTTCAGGTTTATTGCGAGGCTCTATATTAAAGAGATATGATTGATATGCTAATATGCTATTAGCTAACTTATTGCTTCTCACGTTTGTGAATAGGTCTAATATAAGTTTCTATTATTTAATTCATATATCTGGTCAGAATGTTCTCATATGAGTATGTACATTTCTATATGTACTTGATATATCAGTCTCAATGGTGGAGATATCGTGATGCTATATATAAATATGATATGTCTATGTGTAATTATAGACATATTATGAAAAAAATAATAAATATCAGGGACAGGTTCCTTTTTTAATTTACAGAAGAGATGATGTGAGGATATTAATGTTTGTTCTAGCTGGTGTGTATGTTAATTGTACGTTCTATATGTTTTCATGATTGAATTTGTTAGCAGAAATCTTTTGAAAAAAGGATGCCTATATTGATGTATATGTGAATGTGAAAGTGGTATTTGTTGAGTGTTGTGTTCCTGTGATGTATCGTATTGTATGTATGTGTGTGTAATGTATTATCAGCTACAATGGGTATCTCCTTTGGGGAGAGTGATAGAAAGGATATGTAACCAGTACTAGAGGTCATAGAATGAATGTTCTATGGTGAAAGTATGGACATAATGATGTATTCTAATAGCTTGGGATCTATTGGTTGAAGGCTGCCAGATCCAAATTGGCATTGAGTCCAAGTGGATGTAGTGTCTTCAACCGATAGATCCAATATTTTTCACGTTGTCTATGTCTGGTTAACCTATTATAATCCGTGTTTTTTGGAATAAAATCAATAGCAATATATTTGAAGATATATGGATTTCCATTGTGTTTAGTTAAGCAGTGATTGGGTATGCTATGTTTGATATTCTTTTTTTTGGAATTTTTACAATTGTGATGGTGCTCACCCCATCTGGTCCGCAGTTTCCTCGAAGTACGTCCTACATACTGGAGGCCACATATGCACTCCATAAGATAAACTGTGTATGAGGATTCACAATTGAAAAAAAATTGGAATCTGAAAATTTTCTCCTGTCACTGTGGATTTGAAGTTTTTTGTCCCTGATTTGATAATTTTACATGTTCCACACCCTGATTTACCACACTTGTATAATCCACATAGACCAAACAGTCCCTTATTCTGTATTTGTATCTATTTTTGTGTCTTACTTTGTATATGGTTAACTTTTTTGCTTGGAGCTAGTTTGCTTCTTAGTGTCGGAGCTCTCCTATAGACGATTTTTGGTCTGTCTTTGACTAGGTGTCTTAGAATAGGGTCTCTTTGGATTATGTGCCAGTGTTTATTTAGTATATGTTGTATTTTATAAAAGTCGGAGTTATAGTGAGTTACAAATAAGATTTCCTTGGCATCCCAATCGTAAACAACACGATTGGGATGCCAAGGAAATCTTATTTGTAACTCAATATAACTCCGACTTTTATAAAATACAACATATACTAAATAAACACTGGCACATAATACAAAGAGACCCTATTCTAAGACACCTTGTCAAAGACAGAGCAAAAATCGTCTATAGGAGAGCTCCGACACTAAGAAGCAAACTAGCTCCAAGCAAAAAAGTTAAACATATACAAAGTAAGACACAAAAACAGATACAAATACAGAATAAGGGACTATTTGGTCTATGTGGATTATACAAGTGTGGTAAATCAGGGTGTGGAACATGTAAAATTATCAAATCAGGGACAAAAAACTTCAAATCCACAGTGACAGGAGAATATTTTCAGATTACAATTTTTTTTCAATTGTGAATCTTCATACACAGTTTATCTTATGGAGTGCATATGTGGCCTCCAGTATGTAGGACGCACTTCGAGGAAACTGCGGACCAGATGGGGTGAGCACCATTGCAATTGTAAAAATTCCAAAAAAAAGAATATCAAACATAGCATACCCAATCACTGCTTAACTAAACACAATGGAAATCCATATATCTTCAAATATATTGCTATTGATTTTATTCCAAAAAACACGGATTATAATAGGTTAACCAGACTTAGACAACGTGAAACATATTGGATCTATCGGTTGAAGACACTACATCCACTTGGACTCAATGCCAATTTGGATCTGGCAGCCTTCAACCAATAGATCCCAAGCTATTAGAATACATCATTATGTCCATACTTTCACCATAGAACATTCATTATATGACCTCTGGTACTGGTTACATATCCTTTCTATCACTCTCCCCAAAGGAGATACCCAATGTAGCTGATAATACATTACACACACATACATACAATACGATACATCACAGGAACACAACACTCAACAAATACCACTTTCACATTCACATATACATCAATATAGGCATCCTTTTTTCAAAAGATTTCTGCTAACAAATTCAATCATGAAAACATATAGAACGTACAATTAACATACACACCAGCTAGAACAAACATTAATATCCTCACATCATCTCTTCTGTAAATTAAAAAAGGAACCTGTCCCTGATATTTATTATTTTTTTCATAATATGTCTATGATTACACATAGACATATCATATTTATATATAGCATCACGATATCTCCACCATTGAGACTGATATATCAAGTACATATAGAAATGTACATACTCATATGAGAACATTCTGACCAGATATATGAATTAAATAATAGAAACTTATATTAGACCTATTCACAAACGTGAGAAGCAATAAGTTAGCTAATAGCATATTAGCATATCAATCATATCTCTTTAATATAGAGCCTCGCAATAAACCTGAACCACATATGCTCACAAAAGGTATGATAGGTTACAAACAAAAGACGGTATCAGAATCATGAGTAATTTATTTTAGTTAAAAAGATTTTATTTATGTCCTTATTCACTAGACACACATCCATTGACTTTATGTACATGCCTATTTTATGTACTTGCATGATTTATGTTTATATTCCATCCATTAATTTTATGTACATGCATATTATATTTACCAAACATCCATGGTAAACACATTTAGATCTCACCAACATAAACGGTATATTTCACATTTTACATTATTACTTTACGTTTTTTCATCTTTTAAAAATATTTTCAGATACTTTTTTCTTACAAAAAATATTATCAAAAAATACTATTAAATCTCCTTTTGCATTCTAAATCTATGCACGATGGATGATCATGTAACTTCTCATATTGTTTTTTTATATGTTGTGTTTTTTTGTAACAGCGGTGAGCCCGAATATAACTCGCGTGCTGATATACATCACTGTCCTCTTGATATAATGTTATCTCCTATGATTGATCCAAACCATTTTATTGCAATTATTATGAAGTCTAATCTCGTATGTTGATATGTACCACCTTATCATCGATATAATATCTACATTGGACATAAACTATTTTACTATCACTGTTGATATATACCACCTTATCTTTGATATAATATTCTCTATATTGAACATAAGCCATTTTATTATCACTGTTTTGAATTGCGATCTTCCCCCTCCATCTTCTCTCTCTCTCTCTCTCTCTCTCTCTATATATATATATATATATATATATATATATATATATATATATATATACAGGAAAAATCATTGTTTCATATATTACAAGAATGGGATAAAATAGCATGCATAATACTGTCTTATGGGAATGGCACACAAGGGTTCCAATTGTATGTGTATTTTACGAACAAAATCGTTGTTTATGTGCAGAATCTATGTGTGTTTTGTAACAGCGGCGAGCCTGTGTTTTTTCGGCTCGCACGCTGATTAGTACAGCTGTACATTTTAAATCCACTTTCTTTTACAACACTGACCAAGACTTGTTCCTAATTGAGCAGCTGTGTCTATCATGCCGGTTATCAAGTAGAACTATGTGATACATTTTTATTGGTTGAAAACTTTATGTGACAACTTCCGTTTTTAATTTATGAATGTGTATATAATGTTACCATTTCTGTTACTTTGTATACCTGCTTTTATATCTGATTATATGACCCTTGGTGGTTGAGAAACGCGTTATAAAATAAAGCCAGTATCTTTTATACTTGGAAGTTGTCCGTCACCTTTTATCCAGCACTACTACACAAGATTTTGAACAATCTGTTCATTTGCTCTAACGGTTGAGCCGACATTCAAAAAGAGAAGATCCTATAAGTGACTGTCTGAAAGTGTACTAGCCACTGATTCAAGTGCTAGCAGGCGAGACAGTACTGGTCACAGAACAGTACCACAGCTTCTGGTAAGCGCATTACTTCTCATACGCCTGTGTTTTTTCTGTACCGAATGATATCACCCTATGTGGCGCCCTCTTTTCTTCATCTATCTATAATTATATAGATAGGCAACATTCCTTTAACATATTATAGACTGGAGCATACACAAAGATTACAAATATTTGGTACATTTGGAGCATGATATGCTTCAGATACCACACTTTAGTAGGCTCTGTTGGATCTGAAAAAAACTGTAGAAAGAAGTAACTTTGCTAAACTCATTACTTAAAGGGGCAGTCTAGTCAAAATTAAACTTTCATTATTCAGATAGGGCATGCAATTTTAAACAACTTTCCAATTTACTTCTATTATCTAATTTGCTCAGTTCTTGAGATATCCTTTGTTGAAGAAATAGCAATGCACATGTGTGAGCCAATCACACAAGGCCTCTATGTGCAGCAACCAAGCAGCAGCTACTGAGCATATCTAGATATGCTTTTCAGCAAGTGATATCAAGAGAATGAAGCAAATGAGACAATAGAAGTAAATTAAAAAGTTGTTTAAAATGACATGCTCTTTCTAAATCACGAAAGAAAAAAATTGGGTTTCATGTCCCTTTAAGGAAAGATTTCAAATTTGGGGAAATATCCTAGTACATTTACCTCTTTTTTCCGTCACCACTTACTCCCTTGATAGAAAATGGTGAATTAGACTTAGGGCAACATATATTATCAAAATGACTTAACATTACTGTATAAGTGTACTTATTAATAGACAGGGAACAAATTAAGTCACAAACAGATCTAATAGATCATGGATATGATTGCTTTAAACAATGGTTTACTTATAGACGTGTTTATAACTTCGTTACAAAACATGCCCACGCTAGAAACCTGTCTAGACCATTGACTAATTTTGATCATTTATGTACTTGAACTCTGCCAATTAGTCACTTTCATTCGATAATATATATATAAGATACTAGTGAGCACCTTCCCTAGATATAATTCCACCGTACCTTAAAAGGTGGGAAAGGAACTTTAAAACTATCTTACTAAAAACAGGATCCATGATATTTCAAGCGACATTAAAGTCTTCTATATCTTCAGCAAAGTTGGGAATCAATTTAAAGGTATTGCATCAATGGTATTTAACACCACAAAGATTGCACTGCCTCTTTCATAACAAAAAATATGCTTCCTGACGATGCGGCCATATCAGTAGCATCATGGCACATATGTGTTGATGGTGGTGCTCATCCATTCAAGATTTTTGGAGAAAAGTATTTACAGAAAAAGAAAGTATACTTGAGAAACAGTGCACCCTAGGCCCACTGATCTGAAATAAACATCCTAAGATAAAATATAAGACCTCAAAAACATACCTCAAACTGTTTTATATTATGATAAACAGTATAAAAATTCTTAATTGATACAAATGGGAAAGCAGAAGTGCCCCATTTGTCAATGTGGATCCAGAGAGTTTCGGAATTCCTAGAATTAGAGAAATATTATTAAATTAAAACAGATAAAATGGCAACATAAGCAGACATGACGGTTGTATAGGATAGCTATAGTAAAACACGGTTGCGAAGGAAACACAAATGAAGACTTTGGACTAAACTCACATATATTCTTTGTACACCTTGGTTATATTCTTATATACTTATACTTATTTAGTCTTATAGTTTTTAACGTGGTGGAAGTACTGTAAACTCCTTGGTGGATTTTGTATTCAATAAAATACATTTATGTTTATTTTATCACATCACTAAGTATTGATAGATTGGTAAATGAGGGTAAACAAATGGCCGGAATATTAGCTGCATAGTTGGTGTTGCAGTGAAAGAAATAGACAGGCTAAGAAATTAAGGTTTAAATATTTTCATTTTCACACACCTCAAGCACAGATAAAATTGGAGCTTATGTGGAAATCTACAAAAATCATACTGATGTTTTAACCCTTTGAGTGCTAAGCACTTTCCCACCTGGGTGCTAAGCTGAATTTTTTTTTAATTTAGTTTTTTGTTTTTACATAAAACATTTTTTAAGATTTTTTTTTACAGATCCCCAAGACTTAGGGGCCTATTTATCATGATGTGAGCGGACATGATCCGATAATGTGGATCATGTCCGCTGCACATCGATAAATGGTGACAGCATATGCTCTCGGCATTTATAATTGCACCAGCAATTCTGGTGAACTGCTGGTGCAATACCACCCCCTGCAGATTTGCAGCCTATCGGTCGCTAGCAGGGGGTGTCAATCAACCCGATCGTATTGGATTGGGTTGATTTTCTGCAATCCTGAGATACAGGCTTCTAAGCAGCATGCCCCCTTTCCCTATACTTTAGATTGTCCATTTTAAATAAAGTTGCACGGTGACATCATCACGTCATTGCGCGTGACGTCACCGTACAAAACGTGAAGCCCCGGCGATGCCTGTCACTAAACAGGCCCGATCACTGGGGTAGGAGCCGGTGGAAACCTCCAGAGCTCCCTCAAGGTAGAAGAGTGCTAGCAACGGCTATGAGCCGTCATTAGCATCTGAGTGAGACAATTTGCGGCTGCTCAGAACCGTCATTAGCACTTAAGAGGTTAATACAAATCACTTACAAAAAGTGGAAGTAAATATCCATGAAAACAAACTTTCATTATAGCCTCCTTCTTTCTTTTGCGGCCTGCTGTAAGGGTCTACAGCAGGCCCGAAACAATGTCATTTACAAGCTGATGACCCAGATGTGACAATAAAGGTCTGATTTTAAAAATAAATAAGGAGGCTGTAATTAAAGTTTGCTTTCATGCAACAAGTTGCTGGATGTGGCAGATCCAGGGTTCCGTGCCCCGGAATAAGAAACTTTGGGGTAGATTTAACAATTGCCGGGCGGACATTCGCCCAACATTACTAAATGCAGACAGCACCTAAAAGGTAGTGGACAAGTTAAGGAGCCAGAAAGTTTGTGCGTAGAAAACTGCTTGTTAAATCTACCCCTTTGTGTACTGTTTTGCAATATTGAAGTAAATATCCTGACATTCGATGCAGATATTTATTTTTATTTATTGCAGAGAAAAGAATCCATATCCTAACAATTTCAGACTTAAAGGAACACTAACGTCAACAATTTTCTTTCATGATTCAGATAGAGGATGCAATAAAAACAAAAAATCTTTGCAGTTTGTTCTAGCGTAAAATTGTGCACAGTCTTTTTATATGCACACTTTCTGGAGCAATAACTTTTAATGAGCTTGTGCAAGAGTTCACAGTGTATATGTTTGTATTTGGATGATGGCTTTCCCGCTACAGGAGAAAGGGAAATTAAATACATTTCAAATTTGTTAGAAAAAAAAATCTACTGCTCTTTTGAAATTTAGAGTAACTGCTAATGCATTTTCTTTGTTCA
This sequence comes from Bombina bombina, assembly GCF_027579735.1. Classification (NCBI taxonomy): domain Eukaryota; kingdom Metazoa; phylum Chordata; class Amphibia; order Anura; family Bombinatoridae; genus Bombina; species Bombina bombina. The sequence continues at coordinate 694,331,484 of NC_069501.1, forward strand.
TTTGATGTTTAGGAAATTTAACTGTATTTACTGGTCCTTTAAAAGGCTTTAAATGACAGTAAACCTAAAACAAAAGATTGCAGAGATATTATATTTCAAAATGCAATTTTACTGACCGCCGCTCCTGACTCTACTGAGCGGGTCTTAATTTGCGTAAGCACATCGCGGACACCCTGTCTAGGCACATCCGGCCCAATCATGCCATTAGGCATGTATTTATCAAGCCGTCAACCGCAAATACGCTGGAATTACGCAGCGTATTTGTGGCGAGCCTGATTTGCCTTAGTTATCAAACCCTACAAATCGGCAAAAGTAGAATTTAGTGACGTAACATACGATCCGCCGGACTCAGTCCGACACAGATCGATGCTTACGTCACTACAGATGTTCCAAACGCAAGTTTAGCACTATCTGACTACTTTTACGAGTTATAAAATAACTAGCAGGTCTGCACTTTTCCAGCCCAGCGTACCTGGTTTTCAATCTGCCGCCCTGGAGGTCGCGGATACCATAGGAATCAATGGGAGTCGGAAAGCAGCGAGAGCTCATGTTCGCTGCTGCCCGATATCCCATTGATTCCTATGGTAATATCTACACCTAACACCCTAACATGTACCCCGAGTCTAAACACCCCTAATCTGCCCCCCCTACACCGCCGCCACCTACATTATACTTATTAACCCCTAAACCACCGCTACCGGACCTCGACGCAAATCAATAAAGTGTTTAACCCCTAAGCCGCTGCTCCCGTAGCCCACCGCCACCTACATTATACTTATTAACCCCTAATCTGCCCCCCTACACCGCCGCCACCTACATTATATTTATTAACCCCTAATCTGCCCCCCTACACCGCCACCACTATATTAAATGTATTAACCCCTAAACCTAAGTCTAACCCTAAACCTAACACCCACTAACTTAAATATAATTTAACTAAATTTAAATAAATAATTCCTATTTAAAACTATATACTTACCTATAAAATAACCCCTAAGATAGCTATAATATAACTAATAGTTACATTGTATCTAGCTTAGGTTTTATTTTTATTTTACAAGCAACTTTGTATTTATTTTAACTAGGTAGAATAGTTATTAAATAGTTATTAACTATTTAATAACTACCTAGCTAAAATAAATACAAAAGTACCTGTAAAATAAAACCTAACCTAAGTTACAATTACACCTAACACTACACTATAATTAAATTAATTACCTATATTAACTACAATTAACTACAATTAAATAAAATTAAATAAAATTATATAAAGTACAAAAAAAAACACTAAATTACAGAAAATAAATAAATCATAAAAAGCCCTACCCTATCCTAAATTACGAATAGCCCTTAAAAGGGCCTTTTGTGGGGCATTGCCCCAAAGTAATCAGCTCTTTTACCTGTAAAAAAAAGTACAATACGCCCCCACCAACATTAAAACCCACCACCCACACACCCAACCCTACTCTAAAACCCACCCAATCCCCCCTTAAAAAACCTAACACTAACCCCTTGAAGATCACCCTACCTTGAGAAGTTTTCACCCAACCGGGCTGAAGTCCTTCATGAAGCCGGGCGAAGTGGTCCTCCAGACGGGCAGAAGTCTTCTTCCGGGCGGCATCTTCTATCTTCATCCATCCGGCGTGGAGCGGGTCGATCTTCAAGACATCCGACGCGGAGCATCCTCTTCCAACGACATCCGACGACTGAATGACGGTTCCTTTAAATGACGTCATCCAAGATAGCCAATAGAATGCAAGCTCAATCCTATTGGCTGATTGGATCAGCCGATAGGATTGAACTTCAATCCTATTGGCTGATTGCATCAGCTAATAGGATTTTTCCTAGCTTAATTCTGATTGGCTGATTCAGTCGCCGGATGTCATCGGAAGAGGGTGCTCCGCTTCGGATGTCTTGAAGATGGACCCGCTCCACCCCGGATGGATGAAGATAGAAGATGCTGCCTGGATGAAGATTCTGCCCGTCTGGAGGACCTCTTCTGGCTGGCTTGGATGAAGACTTCTGCCGGTCTGGAGGACCACTTCGCCCGGCTACGTGAAGGACTTCGGCCCGGTTGGGTGAAGACTTCTCAAGGTAGGGTGATCTTCAAGGGGTTAGTGTTAGTTTTTTTTAAGGGGGGATTGGGTGGGTTTTAGAGTAGTGTTGTGTGTGTGGGTGGTGGTTTTAATGTTGGTGGGGGGGTATTGTACTTTTTTTTACAGGTAAAAGAGCTGATTACTTTGGGGCAATGCCCTGCAAAAGGCCCTTTTAAGGGCTATTCGTAATTTAGTATAGGGTAGGGCTTTTTATTATTTTGGGGGGCTTTTTTATTTTATTAGGGGGGTTAGATTAGGTGTAATTAGTTTAAAAAAAATTGTAATTATTTTATTATTTTCTGTAATTTAGTGTTTGTTTTTTGTACTTTAGATAATTTTATTTAATTTTATTTAATTGTAGTTAATTGTAGTTAATGTAGGTAATTAATTTAATTATAGTGTAGTGTTAGGTGTAATTGTAACTTAGGTTAGGTTTTATTTTACAGGTACTTTTGTATTTATTTTAACTAGGGCCATTTAGTCACTGCAGCTGGAAGACAGACAGTTACAGCCGACATCGGCAAGGCCAAGTGGCAACACTGCTCGGCTCCTTCAGTCACCGGCTCCTTCAGTCACCACTGTCACCTACTCCTAAACCTTAAAAAAACGCGCGCACTCACATGTGCAATAAAAACAGCTACTGAGGCCATACACCGTTAACCTAACCTGCTACTGCTAAACAAGTGCTCTGCTTACTGTAAGTGTGAGGTGCCAGTGGGCAGGGCTTTGCGCGCGAGTCGCGACCATCTGTTCTGCTGCAATTTAAAAAAAAAAATTCTCAGACTGTGACACCAACCAAGCAAGTTACACTGACTGGCTACAGCACACCAATGTTAATGCAGCCCCAGGCCCCTTTGCTTATCGTGCAACTGACGTGTCTAACCCTGTCAAAGTATAAATATATTTTTTTAAAGCCACACTATTTTTCAGTGCAGCAGCGGCCAGGGCAAGTGCCGCCCCCCAAAGTTTGCCGCTCTAGGCATGGGCCTTGTCGGCCTATCCATTAATACACCCCTGGCTGTATGTATATATATATAACTTTAATTTGCACCTAGGGGCTCCCAAATAAATGCACTATTACCACAGTGATCACCTGGCTATTACAACTTATAGAGGGGGTTTATTTTAGATGGAGGTCTCTAGGCCTTTTTGATCACATTATATGCATTTAGAGACCCCTTGTCACAAAATATGTGTTCATTTTTACTTATTTTTTACGTTTACATATTATGCCCCCAAGACATACACAAATGGTGATTACCTTTCCAACAGTGTGTATTGGGGTTTGTAGGAGTCAAGGGAGCAGAGATTGAGGTTTTTTTGTATGCACTACCATTCAGCTCCCTTCTCCTATTTAGGGCTAGAATACAAGTGGAGCGCTTATTTATTGCATGCCGTAAACGGGCAAATTCACCTTTTTACGAGTGCACGATAAATAACCAGCCATTATAAGTGACTGGTCAATGCAACTGCAAGCTCGTAGTAGCAATTAGCATTCTGAAAATTAACCAGAGATCAGAATGTTCCCATACTGCCCCCAAATTTAAGTGTAAGGTTCCTTTTTTAATTAAATAAAATGTAGCATCTTTAATTTTTAAAACAGAACTGCACAAAGGTTAAAGTGAGGGGTGTTAGGGAAAAAACTGCACTGAAAAATGTATTTGCATTATGGTCTATGGGGACTGTGTTATTCCTATAAATATATATGTATATGCTTATATACATATATTTTTATGTGTAAATATGTGTTTATACACATATCAAATTGATGGTAAATCTAACCGTGCGGGCTATCCGGCTTGGCGCCAGCTGGCCCTCATAGCCATTTGCGATGAGGTGGAAACGTCACCTCACAGCAAATAGCATTCTGCTGTGGGCTGCCTTAGCAGCTCAGTGCAGCGAACGCTTCAAACAAATAAAGGAACTTTATACTTTATGACTGAAAGTCCCCTTTATTTGTTCCAATGGTACATTCTAGCACAAATGCTAGGATTTAACATCACTTTAACATATAAATATATATGTATATATTCATATATATTTACACTTTGCTGCCCATCGCTGGGTGACTTACCCCCTTCGCTCTGCTAGGTTCCCTGCCATGTCTCATGGCATGAGAATGAAGCCTATGGAAGCTCACTCTCATGAGCGCAAAACTTCCCTGCAATGCAAACACAAGGTTGCGTTCACATTGTACTGAACCTGTAATACCAGTGCACATTTGCACTGATATGTTCCGTAATTATCAAGTTTACCATCACTGGGCTAGAATACTATCAATTTACATGTAGTGCAAATATATGCAGTGAATTTCCATTTGATGTTTCTTTTTTGCATGGTGCTACTATAGTTTGCTGTAGAAGAGATGCTGGTGAGATTTGATGTATATCATTTTTTTCATGTGCAATATCAGCATTCAGTTTATTGATTCCAGCAGCACAACTAAAACATTCAAGTAAATTTATAACTGTCCAATGGAGATAATAAGAGTACAGAAAAAAACAAGAAAGGCAACAATGATAAGCAATGTAGCACATAGGTTGTTGAACACACATTTTGTTAATTACATTGCACAATATTATGTCATATATTCAGAAGCAAATAAGCAAACTGGCAGGTTCATTTTTCTTCTTTTTATATCCAGCGGAAGAAATCTTGCCTAGACACTCTTTACAAAGTCCTTCAGTGATGTGACAATGGAACCTGCAATAAAGCAAGACAATAAATGTCTCTTTCTTCCCTGATAGACATAGAAAGAGGTCATTAGTGATTAAAATAGTGAATCTACTTTATAGTGTACATTCCTTTTCAATGCATTTGCCTGCAATTCATTTAAAAAACATTTTAATTCTGTTCATATCATTTAACAATAGTAGAATGAGAGAACAAACAATGCTGAGGCTGCTAGTTAAAACCTGTATTTGAAAGACAGAGTATATGCTGTCCACAGGTTCTAGGACTGTAAATTTTGAAATCTGCTTGTAATTTTGCAGTTGTGTGGAGGAGCCAGAATTTAGTCAGGAATGCTTTATTCTCTTTAGTAAGCACCATTGTGCAAGGATTTATTTTATTTTTGTTTATATGAAACCTGTATACTTGCAATTTGTCTGTTAATAAACAGCCAAGCTTGTGTGTGGAGTACTTTTTGCTGAAGACTATGAGGCCTATTTTTGAAAGGTCTTGCGGACATGATCCGACAGTGCGGATCAGGTCCGCAAGACCTCGCTGAATGCGGAGATCAATACGCTCTGTATGGGCCGCCAGCAGGGTGTGTCAGTCAACCCGATCGTACTTGATCGGGTTGATTTCCTGCGTTTCCTGTCCGCCTCATCAGAGCAGGCGGACAGGGTTATGGAGCAGCGGTCTCAAGGAGAGGGTATTTCTATACACCCATACACCTTTTTATATATATACATACATACGTATATATATATATATATATATATATATTATAGCCATTTCCCTTTAATCACCTTGTAATAAAAACTATATACCTATTGACCCTTATAAAAAATGTATTAATATTTATATAAATATTTTTTATCGGATAGTGTATATGAGTGTAATACTTTTTTAAAATGTATTTATGTTGTGTTTGGTGCACAAATTTAGTTTGTGCTCAAGCAAATGCATTTACTTTCAACTTGTAATGTGTGTGCAAGTTAATGTGGACGCGATATTGGTTATCTCAACCCGTGCTAAGTTTAGTGTGCCACTTTTTAGCTGGCCCAATAAGTGATGTGTGGGAATATATCAAGATAGCAAGTGGAGTGTAAACCCACGTGGTAAAGCTGTGTAGGACCAATCCGGAACCCTGTAAGCCAAGGAAAAGTGTCCAATGAAAATGATTATCGCGGAGTGCCGTAGCTGTGGTCTGATCCGTGACCGCTAATGAAACAATCAAAGCGGGGAGAAGAAAAGCTGGCACTACTTCCAAAAAGTGCAGTAAAAAATTGAACTTTAATGAAAAAGCTAAAAATAACAGACACTGGCAAGACTCAAGACAGGGGAGTAGGGAAAAATGGCCTGACACGTTTCGCGCCCTCTAGTGGCACTTAATCATAGGCTATAGAGCAAGGGAAAAGACACCCATATATAGGGCAATACATTAACCCTTCCATGGCTATACAAAGTCAATTTAAAAAAAATAATTAAGACTAAAAACAATGACAAACATACAACAGGATCAATATAAGAAAGAAAGACAGGATTACCTGACTCTATATAATCTAGGAACATGGGAATGTGTGAATATGCTTACAAAATTATTAAGTTAAATTAAATATCAAAACATCTGAATAACTAGTCACCATCTTGAATGATACAACTTGACAGATAACAAGGACACAGAATATATGATTAAGGATTCATATCACAATTATAAAAAATTGAAATATGCTTAGTTTAATATAATATCCTCCTTAGACTAAAAGAATACAGGGAGTGCAGAATTATTAGGCAAATGAGTATTTTGACCACATCATCCTCTTTATGCATGTTGTCTTACTCCAAGCTGTATAGGCTCGAAAGCCTACTACCAATTAAGCATATTAGGTGATGTGCATCTCTGTAATGAGATGGGGTGTGGTCTAATGACATCAACACCCTATATCAGGTGTGCATAATTATTAGGCAACTTCCTTTCCTTTGGCAAAATGGGTCAAAAGAAGGACTTGACAGGCTCAGAAAAGTCAAAAATAGTGAGATATCTTGCAGAGGGATGCAGCACTCTTAAAATTGCAAAGCTTCTGAAGCGTGATCATTGAACAATCAAGCGTTTCATTCAAAATAGTCAACAGGGTCGCAAGAAGCGTGTGGAAAAACCAAGGCGCAAAATAACTGCCCATGAACTGAGAAAAGTCAAGCGTGCAGCTGCCAAGATGCCACTTGCCACCAGTTTGGCCATATTTCAGAGCTGCAACATCACTGGAGTGCCCAAAAGCACAAGGTGTGCAATACTCAGAGACATGGCCAAGGTAAGAAAGGCTGAAAGACGACCACCACTGAACAAGACACACAAGCTGAAACGTCAAGACTGGGCCAAGAAATATCTCAAGACTGATTTTTCTAAGGTTTTATGGACTGATGAAATGAGAGTGAGTCTTGATGGGCCAGATGGATGGGCCCGTGGCTGGATTGGTAAAGGGCAGAGAGCTCCAGTCCGACTCAGACGCCAGCAAGGTGGAGGTGGAGTACTGGTTTGGGCTGGTATCATCAAAGATGAGCTTGTGGGGCCTTTTCGGGTTGAGGATGGAGTCAAGCTCAACTCCCAGTCCTACTGCCAGTTTCTGGAAGACACCTTCTTCAAGCAGTGGTACAGGAAGAAGTCTGCATCCTTCAAGAAAAACTTGATTTTCATGCAGGACAATGCTCCATCACACGTGTCCAAGTACTCCACAGCGTGGCTGGCAAGAAAGGGTATAAAAGAAGAAAATCTAATGACATGGCCTCCTTGTTCACCTGATCTGAACCCCATTGAGAACCTGTGGTCCATCATCAAATGTGAGATTTACAAGGAGGGAAAACAGTACACCTCTCTGAACAGTGTCTGGGAGGCTGTGGTTGCTGCTGCACGCAATGTTGATGGTGAACAGATCAAAACACTGACAGAATCCATGGATGGCAGGCTTTTGAGTGTCCTTGCAAAGAAAGGTGGCTATATTGGTCACTGATTTGTTTTTGTTTTGTTTTTGAATGTCAGAAATGTATATTTGTGAATGTTGAGATGTCATATTGGTTTCACTGGTAAAAATAAATAATTGAAATGGGTATATATTTGTTTTTTGTTAAGTTGCCTAATAATTATGCACAGTAATAGTCACCTGCACACACAGATATCCCCCTAAAATAGCTATAACTAAAAACAAACTAAAAACTACTTCCAAAACTATTCAGCTTTGATATTAATGAGTTTTTTGGGTTCATTGAGAACATGGTTGTTGTTCAATAATAAAATTAATCCTCAAAAATACAACTTGCCTAATAATTCTGCACTCCCTGTATATCTGTATATATGTATATAACAGATGAAAGTTTAATCATCTATTAGATACTTAATATCACATTCTTTATTCATACCACTCGGTTGTTGTGTATTTAATTTTAAAATCCAGAATATTTCTTTTTTATCTAGGATTTTATATATATTACTGCCTCTAGGTGGAATAAAAGCTAAATCAATTATTTGTACAGTCATAACTGCTATATGGGAAAAATGAATACTATTAAAGTGATTGGCTACGGCTGAGTCCTTACAATAGTTCTTTACATCTCTGGCATTTTCGCCAAATCTGGTTCTTACAGTTAGCATAAAACTTAATGCCATACTGTTTGTTATCAAAACTGGAAGAGAAAGAATCACCTATAATTAAATGGGAACAGGTAACACATTCTCTACTGCCACATTTATAATTTCCTTTTTAGATAGCCAATCACGAGTACCTAGACTGGCATTGTTTTTAACAAGACTAGGAGCGAGCAAACTAGCCAACGTTTTTGGTCTTTTTGGAACAAACCTAAGAGACTTAATAAGAGGTTTAAGGACTTCATCTCCTGCCAATATATGTAAATGTTTCTTAAGGATTTTAACTATCTTGTTATAATGTTGGGAATATTCAGTGGTAAATACTACTGTATCCTCACTATGCTGTTGAAATTGATTTCTATTCTCAGTATATTTTTATTTACCCATATAGTTCGTAACTGTGGCCCTACATTGTTTTTTTTTTTTTTTTAAATTGTAATTTTTATTGTTTTTTTGTAACAAAAGAGAGATACAACAACTGTATGAGACAATCGTACATCAAATGTAGATACACCAAGACAAAAAGAATAAGCAATACAATCATGACGTTAATACCTATTCAAGAAGGATATCGGTATCGCAGTGAGAAGTAAGGTAACATTGGGGGAGGGATGAAGAAAGGAGAGGAAAAGGGAAAAATAAAAAGGGGTAGGCTAGGAGACCTTTAGGGGAAGGGGGGAGGGTCATGGGAGGAGCCAGTTCAGGCATACAAGGATAAGGCAAGGGGTTCTGCCAAAGTGTTTAGGGGTATACTTTCACCTAGGTATCAAAACTAGGGAGCCAGAGAGTGTCAAATCTACTTTTCCAGTCGGACCAGATTAGTTCAGAGAAGTCGGACCTACCAGAGGCATAGTAAATGTTTTTCTCCATGGAGTATATGTAAGCCATAGTAGATACAATATCTGACCAGGCCGGGGGGAGGGATCTTTTCCAAGATCTCGCTATGTTAAGTTTAACTGCAGATAAGAGGTAGACACTTAGGGAGCCATAGTGTTTGGGTAGTTTACATGTGCCTAAGTGGAATAAGGCAATCTCGGGTGTTCTAGGGAGGTTGATACCTAAGCTGGTTAATGTAGAAAAGCATTTATTCCAGATGGGCTTGAGCCTGGGGCAGCTCCACCAATTGTGGATCATGTCACCTATATGTGAGCAGTCTCTCCAACAGGTGGGGGAGGCCCCAGGAAAAATTTCTGCGAGTCGAGCTGGGACATAGTACCAATGTGTGAGTACCTTTATGTAGGTTTCAAGGATGGTAATGCAATGGAGGGTTTTCTTCGTTAATAAGAGCGTGCGTTGCCACTCTGTGAGGGGTACCGTGAAGTCTAACCTCCGTTCCCATTTTTGAATATGTTGGGCTTTATCAGCTGGGGCAGCACCTTCCATAAGGGTGTAATGTAAGGATAATGGTTTGCCCAGCCTAAGCCCCTGTTGCCATCGGGCTTCCCAAATGGTAAGCTGCCGAGGCAAAGCAGGTTTGAAACCCCACCTTGACAGGAGGCTAATGACCCTTGAATATTCAAACTTCATATACGGTGGGGTGGACGGGGAGACACCAAGTTGTCTATAGGGGGAAAAGGCTACTTGAGGTGAGGTAGACCAAAAGTCCGCCACTCTCGTAACACCCAGCTTAGCCCAAGCGGTCGGGTGTGAGTCAGGTAGGCCTGAAAGGAGGCCGGCTATGGAAGTAATTGGTGACGGGTGGGGAGCTACCTTAGGGTTATGTCGCAGGTGGTCCCAGGTGGACAGGCATTTCTGAATAATTGGGTTTGTGGCTCCTAGGTTCCTTCTACAGTGGAGTGGCGTCCATATGAGGTCAGCTGGGGCAGCACCTTCCATAAGGGTGTAATGTAAGGATAATGGTTTGCCCAGCCTAAGCCCCTGTTGCCATCGGGCTTCCCAAATGGAAAGCTGCCGAGGCAAAGCAGGTTTGAAACCCCACCTTGACAGGAGGCTAATGACCCTTGAATATTCAAACTTCATATACGGTGGGGTGGACGGGGAGACACCAAGTTGTCTATAGGGGGAAAAGGCTACTTGAGGTGAGGTAGACCAAAAGTCCGCCACTCTCGTAACACCCAGCTTAGCCCAAGCGGTCGGGTGTGAGTCAGGTAGGCCTGAAAGGAGGCCGGCTATGGAAGTAATTGGTGACGGGTGGGGAGCTACCTTAGGGTTATGTCGCAGGTGGTCCCAGGTGGACAGGCATTCCAGAATAATTGGGTTTGTGGCTCCTAGGTTCCTTCTACAGTGGGGTGGCGTCCATATGAGGTCCCTCAGAGCAAGATTATGTGGTAGGGAGGCTTGTTCAATTGTCCTCCATTTACAATCTGACCCCTTGACTCCCCATTGGGAGTTGTGGGTGAGCATAGTGGCGTCCGGGTACCTAAAAATAGAGGGGGAAGCCACTCCTCCGTGCATTGTAGGGTATTGTAGAATGTTGTGGGCTACTCTAGGAGGCTTACCCTACCAAATGTACTTAGTACAAGCGCTCTGGAACTGTATAAGAAGGGTTCTGGGCACCCTGATTGGGAGGCAACGTAAGGCATACGTAAACTTGGGAAGGTAGCTCATTTTTAAGGCCGCTATGCGGCCTAGCCAGGAGACTCATTTGAAGTTCCACTTCGAAGGCAGGGACCGAAGCTCGGCTAATAAGGGTTTGAAGTTATCATCGATAATTTGAGGGAGTGAGTTGGACAGTTTAACACCGAGATGAGAGATAAACTTATGACTAGGGATAAACTTGTATTTTTCGCATAGGCTTCTGGAGACCTCTTCAGGGAACCCAGATCTGAATAATTCTGATTTTGAGTAATTTAGCTTATAGTACGACATGGCGCTAAACGTCTCAAGGAGGGACAGGAGTCTCGGGATCTCTCTCAAGGGTCTGGAAAAAAACAGAGTAGTATCATCGGCAAATAGGGCCACTTTATGGACCGTACCATGTAGGGTAATTCCGGATATCTCTTTGTCCGCCCTAATCACCGCGGCCAAGGGTTCCATGGCCAGCGCGAACAGAATCGGGGAGAGGGGGCAACCTTGTCGAGTGCCATTGGTGATAGAGAAGGGGGTGGGATCAAACCCCAATCCTCTTACTGAGGCTACTGGGGAGGAATACAAGGCCTTCACTGCCAGTATGATTTGCGTGGGGAACTGGAAGTTCTCTAAGACCCGCCAAAGGTACTCCCATCGGACATGGTCAAAGGCCTTCTCAGCATCAAAAGAAAGCACCGCAAGTGGCCTATCTAGTCTCTTGGCTTCTAGGAGGATGTCAAGGAGCCTCCTGGTGTTGTCCGGGCCCTCTTTCCCTGGGATGAAGCCGACTTGGTCAGGGTCAATAAGTGTTGGGAGTAATTTTGCTAACCGGTTTGCTAGAATTTTGGCATATATTTTAACGTCAGTGTTGATGAGCGAAATGGGTCGGTAATTAGCACAAAGGGTTGGGTCTTTATTGGGTTTAGGGATAGTAATGATAGAGGCCTCCAAAAATTCCCTGTCAAATTTCCCTGTGGACATTGCCCTATTAAAAAATCTGGTGAGTATAGGGACAAGTTCTTCCAGGTATGTCTTGTAAAAAATAACCGTAAAGCCATCTGGCCCAGGGGCTTTAAGGGACTTCAGTTTCTTAATGACCAGCTTGACCTCTTGACCAGTGATCGGGGTGTCAATACACTCTATATGAGTTTTATCAAGGGTGGGGAGTTTTAAGGATTGGAGGAATGATCTTATGGCTTCGGAGGGGGCTTGCCCGGGTGTCGTCTCATCGCCTATATTATAAGTAGAGTAGAGAATCTGCTTTATTGCCCTTGGAATACAAGACATGTTTCAAACGGAGGAGATTGGATTGTGTCCTATAGAATTCTAGCTGGCAGATGTGCGGCCTAATATCTTCCACCTCAGATTTGTATGCCACGGGGTCTAAGGCCCGTCGTTGGGTTTCAAGAACCCGCAGTCTACAATGTGCCTGGGATAGGGAGAGGCCTGCTTGCCTCTTGAGTTTAGCCTGCTTGCAGATAAAGAGGCCTCGAAGGGTAGCCTTAAACGCTCCCCATATTGTGTTCTCTCTAACATCTGGGGTATCATTTATCTGGAGGGTGAAGCGGATCTCCTTCCTGATCTCCTCCCTGAAAGGGACATCCGAAAGGAGATGATGCGGCAGCCTCCAAGGGGCTCCAGCCTTAGTAGTGTGACTGGAGTCTATGTCTAGGGTGACAAGGTCATGATCCGACCACGGGCAGGAATGTATGCTCGCGGAGCGGATCAGATCCAGATCCTTAGGGTGGCAGAAAAAGTAGTCCAACCTAGAGAATGTAGCGTGTGGGTGGGAGAAGTGGGTAAAGTCCTTGTCTAGAGGGTGTAGGGACCTCCAAATATCAAAATAAGTGAACTGGCACATGAGTTCCCTGAATCGTGGCTGGAGGAGAGTCTCTTAGAAGGGCTAGTCTTCCTATCTAGCTTCCCATCCCACACCATATTTAGGTCACCTGCAAGGATTACCTTGCCCTGTTTAACTTTATCGACATGCAGGAGAATGGTCCTTAGGTACCTAGGCTGGAGCGAATTCGGTAGATAGACTGAAACCAGAGTATATGTGATGTGGTCTAGGTTGCATATAAGAATGAGGTATCTGGCCTCGGGGTCTCTAAATATAAAGAGGGGCTCATAAGGATGGCTACTCCTCTGGCTTTTTTGGTAAAGGAAGACGCCTCAAAAACTGGGTAATCCCTAGACGTGTGGAGGGGAGTCTGCTAACAGATGCGTCTCTTGGAGAAAAGCTACATCCGCTCTATGATGGTGCAAGGAGCTCGATAGATGGCATCTCTTGCCCACAGTATTAAGGCCTCTGACATTATGGGTAAGGAACCTGAGGGAGGCCATTTAGAAACCTTTTACAAGGATGGAGGAAAGGGGAGGGATCAGAGATTGGGTAGGGGGGAAGGGGGATGGAGGGAAACAAGTGGAAGTAGTCCACCTATGTGGGGCCCTAGGATGGGCATCAAGAGTTGGGGGGAGCTAAGACTTTCTGAAAGGTAGAGGGACTAGTGTGGGTAGCCACGCTCTTCTGCAAAAAATAAAGTAACAAAGTAAACATAGAAATACTCAATCTCTAACTAGAGCTAGTTACAATAACATTAAACAAGTAAGTGAACAACAGTACATGAGAATAACATTGGTAGCTAAGTATAGTGCAATACCCTCAAGTGGGTGAGGCTTGAGGCCTCTGAATGTGGTCAGGGGGGTTAGGTTTTGGTCATTTCGGCCTCTGTTCTTTGAGAGACCACTCAGGAGCTGTGACCCGCAATCTGGAGCAGACCTCTTGCTGATTGTCAGGGGCGGCTTGGAGGCCCCAGTTGGCCAATAGGGTGCCCCCATAGAGGCAGAGGAGACTATGTGGGTTTGGTTGTCTCTGGTCACAATCAATTTAGTGGGGAATCCCCACCTATATTTGACCCCTGCTTTCCTCAGTTGAGTGGTAATTGGGGCATAAAGTTTTCGCTGTTGCAATGTATGGGAAGAGAGGTTGGGCAAGAGTTGAATATCTTTAAAGTTATCAGGTAGGGTGGGTTTGCTGTATGCCGCTTGCATCAACCGGTCTTTAAAGGTAAAGTGATGGAAGCAAACCACCACATCTCTCGGCTTGTCTGATGAAACTGAATATGGCCTGAGAGCCCTGTGGGCCCTTTCCATGGCGTGCATGTTGCCTTCCAATGGGCCCAAGAATGCAGTAAACAAAGAGATGAGGTACTCCTGTAAGCTACCCATGGCGACCATCTTTGGGATGCCTCTGAACCTGATATTGTTCCTCCTAGCCCTGTCCTCCATATCCGCTAGCTTTAGCTCAAGTTGGGAGATTAGTTCGGCCAGATTTTCCGCATAGGATAGCAGGTTCGAATGATCAGTAGCCAGATCATCTTGTTGTCGTTCGAGTGAGTCTACTCTATCGCCTATTTCCAAAATTTCTTTTTTAAGTTCAGCTGAACTTCTCTGGATCTCAGTGGTAATAGATTTGGTCTGAGCCGCAAGGAGTTTCTGTAAGGTACTTTCAGTAATGTAATGATTGAGGTGGGCTACTGACTGAGAGCTCGATTGGGAACCCTCATCCTGCGACTCGGGATCGCTAACTTCCTTGTTCACAGGAGTAGGCATTTTGCATAGCTGAGAAATTATCCAGAACAGTCTTTTTTGAAGCCGCTTGGGACATGGTATTTTTTCTGGCAGAGTGCGACATACTTGGCAATGTAGGAGAACCAAAGGGTGGTTAGTAAATTTACAATGAAGGCCCGCCCTGACCAGTTATACACAGATGAGTCGTTAGACAGATAGAGGTACCTAGGTTACATAGACAGATAGAGGTACCTAGGTTATCTCATAAGTTAAACTTCAACACTTAGTTAGAGCATTGACGGTAAATGTTACACTGTAGGAGCGGGGCTAGCACAGCCCTCAGACATGAATTATACCTGGTACATGATATTTAACATATACATTAACTATAGAGAAGGCCCAACAAGTGGACCATCAAGTGGTGGTTGTAGCGGCTCCCAAGAGCCCCCACGCGCCTCAGGGAAAGGGGATACGACCAGGAGGAAGGGGAAAAGGAAAGTGGAAGTGACCAGCCCAGACTGGGTCGGAAAGGGGGAAGCGCGAGGGGGACCAAAGCAGCCAGTCCCGTTCAGCGAGACTCACAGGTGTACCCCAGCAAGTACAATGCAGGAGAGACAGGAAATAGCATACACTGATATTTAGAGTAATACTAGATATGATAGGCCCTGCAAAAGGTTAGGACAAAATGGTGGGAAACCAAAATTGACAAGGGGGAGTCTTGAGGGATTACACCTAAAGTATACACTTATCTACTTAACAACTATAACCCCTACTGTAGAGAGTACCTGGAAGGAATGGATATGATTAGGTAAAGAGCAAAGCAGAATAACACTCCACTTTGGGTTGGAGTCCCAAAGACACATAAGCTGACGCAGCAGCTAAAATTTGCAAAATAAGTGGTCAAGCTGATACAATACAAAGACCATGCAGGGGGTCAGAAGTAATAATTTTGGTAGTGGCTGTGCGCCTGAGTCAGGAGCACAGGGCTCAAAAGTATCCACAGGGGACTGTTAGGCTGTGAAGTATGAAGTGGATTTAAGCATCAAAGGTGGGTGATGCAAGTGCTGGCAATCCCACCAGAGCATTAAATTAGATCCCCTGCCAGAAGAGAAATTGTAGGTTCTACAAGCTGTTGTGTCAAAATAGGCTCTGTGACCGGCAATACTGGTCTATTTGCATAGACTGTTTGAGAGAACAACAGGTAGTTAAGGTCCAGCTGAGACCTGCTTGATGTGTTCTGAGATAAATGAATCAGAGGCAAATCAAGACAGGGTTAATCCAGATGTACAGTTCACAGCAGGGAGCTAAGTTCTGTTTTGTTATTCCCCTCTGAAGGTACCAACTAGCACACAAAGAGATCTGATCCCAGAATGTAGATAGATATTGGATGTCTAGGTGCAAGTGTTATGTTTACCAGCTCTGTATGTCTGCAATGGCAATTGGCTGCTATTAGCTCCAGAAATCCAGTGAAACAAGTTCAGATAGGGTCTTACTTAGGTAATAGAAACAGTTCAAAATGTAGACCTTTCTTATGCTCTCAGACGTATATGCAACAATACTGACTGTAGTATGTCCTGGCTTGCACAGGTAGGGCTACTGTAGGGTAGCAAAGAGAGGGGCTCTAGCCCTATGGGCCTTGTGGTGCTGCAGGTGGGCCTGTGAAAGTTAGAATGGGTAGGTCTTTGGGGCCCTTCAGGCAAGATAATAATATGCAGCCCATTTTATAATTAGCCTCAGGGTAAGTGGGAGGAGGGCAAGAGGGCTGGGTGACCGTCTAATGTAACCCCCAGGCTGTAAGTGCTTAAGATGGGATTGACTCACCTTCCCCTTGCACTGGTCTGAAGCGGTCCAGGTCCGGAGGCTGCAACCGCAACTGCTGCTATAACTGCAGATACTCCTATGCCCCGGCAGTCCAGGGATACAGCAGGGGCGTCTTCTATAGGACCGGAAGGTTGGAGGTAGGTGAGGCCGCAAGTGGCTGGGTAAGTGAGACTCCGAAAGCCCTCCCGGGCAGGCCATGCCACTTCAGAGGAGGAAGGCTGCAACTAAGATGGCGGATCTTCGCGCCCAAAATAGTTTAGGCGTGCAGGGTCCCAGTGTGTCCGGGCAGCAAATGGGAGCCCGTAGGATTTGGGCCAAGTTATGCCACTCCCGGGGTGACGGTCAGCAAGGCTGGGCAGGCGGTCCACAGAGAGGACTGTCTTCCGGCGAAGCGGCAAGAAGGACAATGCGGCTCAGACTCCGGTCGCAGGTGCAGCCGTCTAACCGGTCCCTTAGCTGGTAAGAAAGTGGCAGTCTTCTGCTCCGGAGCGGATCCCCGACCCTCCAGAGCTAGCAGGAAGCACTACGTTAGGGTAAAGCGGCAGCAGAGATACAATTGGGGCACCAGCTGTCCAAAAGTTTCACAAAGGCCCCCAGATTTTATATGAGGGGTAAGAGGCTGTTATTACAGGCTAGAGTATGTCCAGAGTAGGCAGAAATACACTAAATTGTGTAATTTTAGGGTTCTAGCTGCAGGAGCTCTCCTCAAGCATGTCTGTCCCTGTTGGCAGTTAACTCCGCCCCCCCTACATTGTTTTAAAGTGGTGGGGCCATAGCCTCTTTTTATCAGCCTCTCTTTTAATTCCAATGACTGCTGTTCATAAATTGAATCACATTGAGTATTCCTACGAAGCCTAATAAATTGTCCCCTTGGTATGGATTTGATGACATGTCTAGGATGCTGAGATGTAGCATGCAGAATCGTATTACCTGCTATTGGTTTTCTATATGTTTTAGTAATTATTTGATTATCAGAAATTAGTAAAGTGAGATCTAAAATTTAATTAGCTGTCTACTCTGTTCACCCGTAAATTGCAATCCTAACTCATTTGTGTTTAGAAATGCTAGGAAACTCTCTAAGAAATTATCCATACCTTCATCTTGAACTATAAGTAACAAATCATCTATGTATCGAACAAAAAGTACCACCTGGTACATCCAAGGGTTATCAATAGTATAAATATACGTTAATTCCCACCATGCAACATAGATATTCGCAAATGTCAGGGCAAATTATATCAAGTTATTTGGCTGTCAAATTTAATAAATCAAAAATAGCCCTCACAAATATTAATAATTTATCTAGAACATGTATTGTGATCAGCAAAAAACAGGACTTACACATGTTAAGAATAGAGTCATTATTGAGCAAACTGATAATCAAAAGTGCTGCCAATTAACATTAAAAATGTCTAATTGTGATGATATCAAAATGGGCTCATCTACAGTTATTAGCATGCTGGTAATTATTAAATGATAGATTGTGATCAACCCATAAAAAAAAAAATCCCATTGCAGGGACCCCTCTTACAATGAATACAGGTGCAGAAAAAAAATCCTTTAATTAAAAGCATTAATCCTTTTTTTTTAATTGAATGACCCTATGTCTATTCAGTTTTAACAGTGTTTTTCATAACATTGACAAATAAGTCCCAGTATTAATCCAATTTTGGCTAATCTAGCTATTCTTAACATGTATTTATTACCCTTCTCACCATATAAATATATCATATATGTTTGAAAGATTGGCGAGTAAATTTGTTTTATCTATCTATCTATCTATCTATCTATATATACATACAGGTATATATATATATATATATATATATATATATATATATATATATATATATATATCTATACACATGGGTGTAGGAACCGCGGGGAACAAACACATTATGTGGGGGGATAGATAATGCATAACCCCCTCCCCCCGTTAAATGAACCAAGCTGCAGGAGGTTTGCTTAACAGCAGCCCATAATTGTAACTGTTCGTATGGCCTGGTATATATGAAGTTGCTCGAAATTAGATTTTTTTCAATATATATCTCTGGTGTGCTGAGCTATTCACATACTGTATATGTTTGCCTTAACTCCCTCCCTGATAGCCCTGATCACTACTAAAGCCAAAAAGAGCAGCTTTAAATTTCTTACAATGCAGTGCATTGTGGTCTGTTGATTTTTTGCTACCTTGTCGAGACTTTGCTACCTCGACATGCACATGCTCAGAATTACATAATCGCATTCAACATATAATTGTAATCAAAATTATTAAACCCCCATTGTAAATTCCTCACAACAGCACAAATATGCAAAACAGGTGTTGTCTCAAGCACACCAGACATGCCCGGACTGACCATAGGGCATACCGGGCAAATGCCCGGTGGGCCGCTGGGTTCCTTAGCCCCGCCCACAATTACAGCACATACTGAGTGCTCAGTCCCGCATTGCTTCCCAATCCCTGGGCCGCTACAATGTTGAATTTTTTAAAAAAATGTTTCCCTTTTTCCCCCATTTCTATTGGTTCTACACTCCAGTCACATGGCTTCAGTTATAAGTTTGTGGCACATGTGACTGCACAAGGGCCATTGTGTCTCTCTCTGCATGAGTTCGGTTCGGGTGTGGCTCTAAACAACTATCTCAACTCTCAAGTGACTGACAGAGGACTCTCTCTTTAGGTGGGTAAAAGAACTAATCGAAGTCTAATTCATTGATTAGCATTCAGCGATCAGACCCTCAGAGCATATATCGCAGAACCGCTACCTCACTTCTTAGTGCAAGCAGGGTGGAGACCGGGTGAACCGAGGCCAGGCAGTGCTCTACCACTCTGGCAGGCCGACTGCGTGCTCATTCAGTTCAGATTGATTGTAATTAACCCGGCAGATCCCGTGGTCAACTGTGCACTGCACTGACACTGCAGTATCGGATCTGGCTGCCACAGGCACTAAGTATTAGACTTAGAATCTAATACTTAAGTCAAAGGATGAATCCTTATGGAGGTGCGCACAGATGACGGCCAGAACACAAATCGAGAACCAGTCTCGAAAGAGGCAAAGTACCGGCAACAAGCAACCGGATCTGACGGCAGCACTCTTGGGAAGAAATGAAGGCGAAAATCTGTAAGAGCAGAAAAAGAGAGGCGCCTTATGGGACAGTATCGTGGTGTCACAATGGGTACAGGATAGAACGAACAGCACACACAGATGGCAAGGTACTCACAAGTGAGATGTCATAAACGTATGCCAGACTAGACAGGACGGAACCTTAGTCGTCCGCCAGACGGTCCAATGGGAAAAAGGCTCCGGCACTCCAGTGGTCCAATCCGCAGCAGCGGGAAATCACAACGTCAGAGACCCACAGCGTCTGTGGGAGGACTACTGGCTCGGAGTCCTTGGTGTGAATGGCAGGATACCGAACCAACCAAAGGATCAATTGATGGTAGGCAGAGAGCGGGGGTATCGTAAAAGCAGTTTATTTAAAAATTATTATTAAAACCTGTTTAAAATACTGGTAAATAGTAGAAACAGCAACGCGTTTCTCGACCTTCCGGTCGTTTCATCAGGCTGATCATTGGACCATTGGACCGTCTGGCGGACGACTAAGGTTCCGTCCTGTCTAGTCTGGCATACGTTTATGCCATCTCACTTGTGAGTACCTTGCCATCTGTGTGTGCTGTTCGTTCTATCCTGTACCCATTGTGACACCACGATACTGTCCCATAAGGCGCCTCTCTTTTTCTGCTCTTACAGATTTTCGAATCTAATACTTAGTGCCTGTGGCAGCCGGACCTGATAATGCAGAGTCAGTGCAGTGCACAGTTGACCACCGGATCCGCCGGATTAATTACAATCTGAAATGAGTGAGCAGCCGGCCTGCCAGAGCAGTAGATTATTTGAAGTGTACAGGATTCCTGCATCATGTGAGATTCCCGGCTGTATTAGGTGTAGAATGTTTTGTTCATAGGCAGCAGCAGGTATCTTATAATGTAATGGGGATATATGTGTGTGTCAGAGGGAACTACTACATAATATTATATTAGACTTTATATAATGTACTAGGGATATGGTGTGTTTGTGTCAGAGGGAACTACTACATAATATTATATATCTGTGTATAATGTACTGGGAATATGGTGTGTGTGTCACAGAGGGAACTATTACATAATATTATATATCTGTGTATAATGTACTGGGGATATGGTGTGTGTGTGTGTGTGTGTGTGTCACAGAGGGAACTACTATATAATATTATATATCTGTGTATAATGCACTGGGGATATGGTGTGTGTGTCAGAGGGAACTACTACATAATATTATATATCTGTGTATAATGCACTGGGGATATCGTGTGTGTGTCAGAGGGAACTACTAAATAATATTATATATCTGTGTATAATGTACTAGGGATATAGTTTGTGTGTCAGAGGGAACTACTACATAAGATTATATATTTGTGCATAATGCACTGGGGAATCGGATATGGTGCATGTGTGTGTCAGAGGGAACTACTACATAATATTATATATCTTTATATAATGTACTGGGGATATGGTGTGTGTGTCAGAGGGAACTACTATATAATATTATATATCTGTGTATAATGCACTGGGGATATAGTGTGTGTGTGTGTCAGGGGGAACTACTAGATAATATTATATATTTGTGTATAATGCACTGGGGATATGGTGTGTTTGTGTGTCAGAGGGAACTACTAAATAATATTATATATCTGTATATAATGCACTGGGGATATGGTGTGTGTGTGTCAGAGGGAACTACTAAGTAATATTATATATCTGTGTATAATGTACTAGGGATATAGTTTGTGTGTCAGAGGGAACTACTACATAATATTATACAGGGAGTGCAGAATTATTAGGCAAGTTGTATTTTTGAGGATTAATTTTATTATTGAACAACAACCATGTTCTCAATGAACCCAAAAAACTCATTAATATCAAAGCTGAATAGTTTTGGAAGTAGTTTTTAGTTTGTTTTTAGTTATAGCTATTTTAGGGGGATATCTGTGTGTGCAGGTGACTATTACTGTGCATAATTATTAGGCAACTTAACAAAAAACAAATATATACCCATTTCAATTATTTATTTTTACCAGTGAAACCAATATAACATCTCAACATTCACAAATATACATTTCTGACATTCAAAAACAAAATAAAAACAAATCAGTGACCAATATAGCCACCTTTCTTTGCAAGGACACTCAAAAGCCTGCCATCCATGGATTCTGTCAGTGTTTTGATCTGTTCACCATCAACATTGCGTGCAGCAGCAACCACAGCCTCCCAGACACTGTTCAGAGAGGTGTACTGTTTTCCCTCCTTGTAAATCTCACATTTGATGATGGACCACAGGTTCTCAATGGGGTTCAGATCAGGTGAACAAGGAGGCCATGTCATTAGATTTTCTTCTTTTAAACCCTTTCTTGCCAGCCACGCTGTGGAGTACTTGGACGCGTGTGATGGAGCATTGTCCTGCATGAAAATCATGTTTTTCTTGAAGGATGCAGACTTCTTCCTGTACCACTGCTTGAAGAAGGTGTCTTCCAGAAACTGGCAGTAGGACTGGGAGTTGAGCTTGACTCAATCCTCAACCCAAAAAGGCCCCACAAGCTCATCTTTGATGATACCAGCCCAAACTAGTACTCCACCTCCACCTTGCTGGCGTCTGAGTCGGACTGGAGCTCTCTGCCCTTCACCAATACAGCCACGGGCCCATCCATCTAGCCCATCAAGACTCACTCTCATTTCATCAGTCAATAAAACCTTAGAAAAATCAGTCTTGAGATATTTCTTGGCCCAGTCTTGACGTTTCAGCTTGTGTGTCTTGTTCAGTGGTGGTCGTCTTTCAGCCTTTCTTACCTTGGCCATGTCTCTGAGTATTGCACACCTTGTGCTTTTGGGCACTCCAGTGATGTTGCAGCTCTGAAATATGGCCAAACTGGTGGCAAGTGGCATCTTGGCAGCTGCATGCTTGACTTTTCTCAGTTCATGGGCAGTTATTTTGCGCCTTGGTTTTTCCACACGCTTCTTGCGACCCTGTTGACTATTTTGAATGAAACGATTGATTGTTCGATGATCACGCTTCAGAAGCTTTGCAATTTTAAGAGTGCTGCATCCCTCTGCAAGATATCTCACTATTTTTGACTTTTCTGAGCCTGTCAAGTCCTTCTTTTGACCCATTTTGCCAAAGGAAAGGAAGTTGCCTAATAATTATGCACACCTGATATAGGGTGTTGATGTCATTAGACCACACCCCTTCTCATTACAGAGATGCACATCACCTAATATGCTTAATTGGTAGTAGGCTTTCGAGCCTATACAGCTTGGAGTAAGACAACATGCATAAAGAGGATGATGTGGTCAAAATACTCATTTGCCTAATAATTCTGCACTCCCTGTATATTTGTGTATAATGCACTGGGGATATGGTGTATGTGTGTGTCAGAGGGAACTACTACATAATATTATATATCTGTATATAATGTACTGGGGATATAGTGTGTGTGTCAGAGGGAACTACTACATAATATTATATATCTCTATATAATTTACTGGGGATATGATGTGTGTGTCTCAGAGGGAACCTCTCCATATTATTATATATTTGTGTGAGGCAAAGGGGACCTCTCTACAACATTACATATATCTGTAATAGGTGTAAGGTAGAGGGAACCTCTTTACTCCTCTTTCCAGTTTGATAGAAAGCTATCAAAAAGACTTTGCATTATGAGTACCAAAAATAATCTAGTTACAAGCATGTTTCAAGTGACCTATGGGTCCTCTGTTTAGTTATATTTGATGTGACTTGTAAAATTTTTTATCTCATACATTTGTATTTTATGTGTTTTTGTAGAACGAAAGTACCCAGTGTAACCGCTTCAGATATATATATATATATAGTATGAATGCATGTGACTGTGTGTTGTGTGCATATTTGGGTGTATGTGTTGTGTGCATGCATATGAATGTGAGTGTATGTATGTGTCGTGTGCATGCATATGAGTGTGGGTGTATGTATGTTGTGCATGCATATGAGTGTGAGTATATGCATGGTTTACGTGCATATGAATATGTGTGGTGTGTGAGCATATGAGTGTGTGTATGTTGTGCGTGCATAAGTGTTTGGTGTGTCTGTATGTGTGGTGTGCGTTCGTATGAGCACAGGTATCAGTGGTGTGCATGTATAATGTCCATGCATATAATTGTGTATATGTGTGGTGTACGGTGTACATGCATATTGTGTGCATGTGTGTTGTGTGCGTGCATATGAGTGTGTGTATGTGTGGTGTGGGTGCATATGAGTGTGTGTGGTGTGCGTGCATATGAGTGTATGTATGTGTGGTGTACATGCTTATGAGCATATGTATATGTGTAATGTGCATGCATATGCATGTTTATATGTATAAAGTGTATGCATATGCGTGTTTATATGTGTGTGTGCGTGCATTTTGGTGTGTGTAAATGGGCGATAAAATAAAACATGGGGAAGGAGTGGGCTGCTTTGCCTTAAAATGCCCGGGCCTATTTTTGGTCCCAGTCCGGCCCTGACACCTGATGCAACTAATCAAAGGCTTCCTTAGTTGCACAAGGTGTGCTTAAGCTGGAACACATGAAATATCTGAACTAGGTAGGGGTTTGTTGAGTGTCACATTTGACTGCATGTTAGAAATATGAATGGTCCAAAAAGTTAAGAGAAGAGATACAAAAAGATAGCGAAGGCACTGAACGTTTTTATAAATTGTGTGTGTGTGTTATGTGTGTTATGTGACTGTGTGTTTTGTGTATGTTATGTGTGTATATGTGTTTTTCATGTGTTTTGTGTGTGTTGTGTGTGTTTTAAAAAATTATACAAAAGATTAACACGCTCATTGCATCACTGGACCAGCTACCAGGGTTCAACCACAGAAAAAAGGTACAAATTCAGTAGTTTAGTAGTTTATGAGTTTATGACAAAAGTTTCCCGGTAATTTACCCCACAGATAATGTCAGAATAATTTATTATTTACTCAATAATCTCACTTCTGTAATAAACTTTTGTACACCACCTAAACTAGTAAATGCCCATTGAGTGTGTGGACATTTGTGCTAAACAACGGCTAGATTTAGAGTTTGGCGTTAGCCATCAAAACCAGCGTTAGAGGCTCCTCCTCGCTGGTTTTGGGCTACCGCTGGTATTTAGAGTCAGTCAGGAAAGGGTCTAACGCTCACTTTGCAGCCGCGACTTTTCCATACCGCAGATCCCCTTACGTCAATTGCGTATCCTATCTTTTCAATGGGATCTTTCTAACGCCGGTATTTAGAGTCGTGGCTGAAGTGAGCGTTAGAAATCTAACGACAAAACTCCAGCCGCAGAAAAAAGTCAGTAGTTAAGAGCTTTTTGGGCTAACGCCGGTTTATAAAGCTCTTAACTACTGTGCTCTAAAGTACACTAACACCCATAAACTACCTATGTACCCCTAAACCGAGGCCCCCCCCACATCGCCGCCACTCTATTAACATTTTTTAACCCCTAATCTGCCGACTGCACACCTCCGCCACCTACGTTATCCCTATGTACCCCTAATCTGCTGCCCCTAATACCGCCGACACCTACATAATATTTATTAACCCCTAATCTGCCACCCCCAACGTCGCCTCCACCTACCTACACTTATTAACCCCTAATCTGCCGAACGGACCTCACCGCTACTATAATAAAGTTATTAACCCCTAATCCGCATCACTCCGGCCTCAATAACCCTATAAGAAATAGTATTAACCCCTAATCTGCCCTCCCTAACATCACCGACACCTAACTTCAATAATTAACCCCTAATCTGCCGACCGGATCTCGCCACTACTCTAATAAATGGATTAACCCCTAAAGCTAAGTCTAACCCTAACACTAACACCCCCCTAAGTTAAATATAATTTAAATCTAACGAAATAAATTAACTCTTATTAAATAAATTATTCCTATTTAAAGCTAAATACGTACCTGTAAAATAAACCCTAATATAGCTACAATATAACGAATAATTATATTGTAGCTATTTTAGGATTAATATTTATTTTACAGGCAACTTTGTATTTATTTTAACCAGGTACAATAGCTATTAAATAGTTAAGAACTATTTAATAGCTAAAATAGTTACAAAATTACCTGTAAAATAAATCCTAACCTAAGTTACACTTAAACCTAACACTACACTATCAATAAATTAATTAAATACAATACCTACAAATAACTACAATTAAATAAACTAACTAAAGTACAAAAAATAAAAAAGAACTAAGTTACAAAAAAATAAAAAAATATTTACAAACATTAGAAAAATATTACAACAATTTTAAACTAATTACACCTACTCTAAGCCCCCTAATAAAATAACAAAGACCCCAAAATAAAAAAATGCCCTACCCAATTCTAAATTAAAAAAGTTCAAAGCTCTTTTACCTTACCAGCCCTGAAAAGGGCCATTTGCGGGGCATGCCCCAAATAATTCAGCTCTTTACAATACCCCCCCAACATTACAACCCACGACCAACATACCCCTAATCTAACCCAAACCCCCTTAAATAAACCTAACACTAAGCCCCTGAAGATCTTCCTACCTTATCTTCACCATGCCAGGTTCACCGATCCGTCCTCCGAAGTCTTGATCCAAGCCTCTGAAGTCTTCATCCAAGACCAAGCGGGGGCTGGCGATCCATAATCCGGCTGAAGTCTTCTATCAAGCGGCGGCTGAAGAGGTCCAGAAGAGGCTCCAAAATTCTTCATCCTATCCGGGAAGAAGAGGAGATCCGGACCGGCAACCATCTTGATCCAAGCGGCATCTTCTATCTTCATCCGATGACGAACGGCTCCATCTTGAAGACCTCCAGCGCGGATCCATTCTCTTCTTCCGACGTCCAACTGAAGAATGAAGGTTCCTTTAAGGGACGTCATCCAAGATGGCGTCCCTCGAATTCCGATTGGCTGATAGGATTCTATCAGCCAATCGGAATTAAGGTAGGAAAATTCTGATTGGCTGATGCAATCAGCCAATCAGATTCAAGTTCAATCCGATTGGCTGATTGGATCAGCCAATCAGATTGAGCTCACATTCTATTGGCTGATCGGAACAGCCAATAGAATGCAAGCTCAATCTGATTGGCTGATTGGATCAGCCAATCGGATTGAACTTGAATCTG
Source organism: Bombina bombina (assembly GCF_027579735.1). Classification (NCBI taxonomy): domain Eukaryota; kingdom Metazoa; phylum Chordata; class Amphibia; order Anura; family Bombinatoridae; genus Bombina; species Bombina bombina. Next base: position 694,357,999 of record NC_069501.1, read on the forward strand.
ATTGGCTGATTCCATCAGCCAATCAGAATTTTCCTACCTTAATTCCGATTGGAATGTTGTAATGTTGGGGGTGGGGTATTGTATGTTTTTTTTTTTACAGGCAAAAGAGCTGAATTATTTGGGGCATGCCCCGCAAATGGCCCTTTTCAGGGCTGGTAAGGTAAAAGAGCTTTGAACTTTTTTAATTTAGAATAGGGTAGGGCATTTTTTTATTTTGGGGGTCTTTGATATTTTATTAGGGGGCTTAGAGTAGGTGTAATTAGTTTAAAATTGTTGTAATATTTTTCTAATGTTTGTAAATATTTTTTTATTTTTTGTAACTTAGTTCTTTTTTATTTTTTGTACTTTAGTTAGTTTATTTAATTGTAGTTATTTGTAGGTATTGTATTTAATTAATTTATTGATAGTGTAGTGTTAGGTTTAATTGTAACTTAGGTTAGGATTTATTTTACAGGTAATTTTGTAATTATTTTAACTATTTTAGCTATTAAATAGTTCTTAACTATTTAATAGCTATTGTACCTGGTTAAAATAAATACAAAGATGCCTGTAAAATAAATATTAATCCTAAAATAGCTACAATATAATTATTCGTTATATTGTAGCTATATTAGGGTTTATTTTACAGGTAAGTATTTAGCTTTAAATAGGAATAATTTATTTAATAAGAGTTAATTTATTTTGTTAGATTTAAATTATATTTAATTTAGGGGGGTGTTACTGTTAGGGTTAGACTTAGCTTTAGGGGTTAATCCATTTATTAGAGTAGCGGCGAGATCCGGTCGGCAGATTAGGGGTTAATAATTGAAGTTAGGTGTTGGCGATGTTAGGGAGGGCAGATTAGGGGTTAATACTATTTCTTATAGGGTTATTGAGGCGGGAGTGAGGCAGATTAGGGGTTAATAACTTTATTATAGTAGCGGTGATGTCCGGTCAGCAGATTAGGGGTTAATTATTGTAGGTAGCTGGCGGCGACGTTGTGGGGATCAGATTAGGGGTTAATAAATATAATATAGGGGTCGGCGGTGTTAGGGGCAGCAGATTAGTGGTACATAGCTATAATGTAGGTTGCGGCGGTGTACGGAGCGGCAGATTAGGGGTTAATAATGCAGGGGTCAGCGATAGCGGGGCGGCAGATTAGGGGTTAATAAGTGTAAGGTTAGGGGTGTTTAGACTCGGGGTACATGTTAGGGTGTTAGGTGCAGACTTAGGAAGTGTTTCCCCATAGGAAACAATGGGGCTGCGTTAGGAGCTGAACGCTGCTTTTTTGCAGGTGTTAGGTTTTTTTTCAGCTCAAACTGCCCCATTGTTTCCTATGGGGGAATTGTGCACGAGCACGTTTTTTAAGCTGGTCACGTCCGTAAGCACCGCTGGTATTGAGAGTTGCAATTGCGGTAAATATGCTATACGCTCCTTTTTTGTAGCCTAACACAGCCCTTCTGTGAACTCTAAATACCAGCGGTATTTAAAAGGTGCGGGGGAAAAAAAGCATGCGTAGCTAACGCACCCCTTTGGCCGCAGAACTCTAAATCTAGCCGCAAGTGTTTCATCATTTGTGTTCCTTTTGTATCACTCCTTTATCAAATGTACTTGATAGTAAAAAATAAAAGTTTGCTTGAAGAAAAAGGTACCTTTGTGAACTGTATACAATTTAATAAGTATTTTATATGTGTGCTCTTAAGCATCAGGGCCATAGTGCTGTTTATAAATGTATGTGTGTGCATGTGTATGAATGTTTGGTGTGTATGTGTGTGTGTGTGTGTGTGTATGTGTGTGAATGTGTATATGTGTGTGTGTGGTGTGTTTGTGTATGTATGTATGTGTGTGTGTTAGTATGTTTATATATACCTGGCTAATTTGCTTCTGTGTTTGTCTAATCCTATATCACAGACCTGCCTCTCCAGTCACAATTTTGCCTCAAAGCCACATAAGAACCCTGTCTCTTTGTATTGGTCAGTCGCATCAAAACCTTAGCTCACCTGTCGCTGAGTTAGCCACATTCCATTTCATTTTTTTAAGAAATTATATAAAAGGTTTTTCGGGTCTGTTTTTATTTTTTGGTTTAAGCACACAAAGCATAGCAATAAACCAAAAAATGTTTTATCTCACCATTGTGGCTTTTAAGTTTCCAGTTTGCTGGTATAAAGATAAGATGGTTATGTCACCAGTGGATTACACATAATAAATTAAAGGTTTGTTTTTAATTTAATTTGCATAATTAATTTAATTTGAACAATATACTACAGGATAATAATGTGTTGACCACTTCCTTCATGCATTGCAAAAAAAAATGGCTTATGTGACCTTTTACAGCTTGCATTACAAGTAAATCAGCAAATTATAACAGGCTTTTCTACATAAAGCTGGTAAGCAAGATAGTTGTGTCTCCTTTGTGCATTATAGATTTATGTGCCACCTAATCACAGTATGGCCAGTTTTCCACTTAATGAGTCACTACAGTTATTCACTGACCCCAAACATTTGCTGCACCTAATATACCAAATATAACCAAAATAATTGAACAATTTATTGAGTGTAGTTTGGTATGGTGTTATATGGTGTGCTTGTGGGTTGTGGTATCGTATGGTGTGTGTAAAAATTCGTCAAAAAGAGATAAAGGGCGGATTTAACAAATGTCGGACGGACATGTTCCGATGTAGCGGATCATGTCTGCCTGACATCGCTAAATGCCGACAGCGTATTTAACATTGCACAAGCATTTCTAGTGGAATGCTTGTGCAATGCCGCCCCCTTCACATTAGCGGACAATCGGCTGCTAGCAGGGGGTGTCAATCATCCCGATCATATCTGATCAGGATGATTGCTGTCTGCCACCTCAGAGGTGGCAGACGAGTTAAGGAAGGCTCGTGCAGAATAAGCAGCATTCACTGCTTCATAAATATACCCCATAGAATGATATATATATATATAGTCCAGAACAAAGACAGCACTCACTGGATTTAAGTAAAAAATAACTTTTGTTATGATTATACAACAGTCCTCAAGCTGGGTGATGCCATTTGACAAAGGTGTCTGTGGACACCAAAGCATCATGGGACTATGCTTTTAACTTTTTTTCAATAAAAGTTATTTTTTTACTTAAATCCAGTGAGTGCTGTCTTTGCTCTGGACTGTTTATATCTGACACGTGCACCCTGGTATATGCTTACCCCAACCTGGGGTTAAAGAGTGCTTATCCTTTACTTTAATTGTATAAATATTAACTCAGTGTATACAGAATACATCATATGCCCCCACCTAGCTCTCTATAAAGCTACTGCCTATTGTGACTGTCTGTAAAGAGCAAGACTGGGGACCCTAGTCACAGAGGCAGGGGCTTCAGCATAGTGGTATGAAATGACTAAGCACTGAAGGGGTTGAACATATAGAGATCTAATACATTTGAGTGTTTTATTTTTACACTAGAATGTACTTTATGGATAGAATAAAAGGAAAATTAAAACATCAATCTCCTATAGAGGATGATGAAAAAGAAGCTGTGGAGTGCCATACAGAATCAGCTTATACTGGAACAGTTAGAAAAAAACTAGTTTATTTAAATTTAACAAAATAAAGTAACACTAGAATGCACAGATCACTGGAAGAGTGTTTCTCTACCTAATACAAAACATGTATTTGGTTATCTTTGTGCATGCCTAAAGCATATGCAAATTGTTTTAACTCTTGGTAACTACAACACAATTCACAATCTGCTAACTGCCACCTTGACACATCTACTCACAACCCTATACCTCTTATGCACTTAAATAACTCATATTTTTCAACATCATCTTTCTACTATGGTTTCTGGATCACATTGTCAATTTGTAGTATATAATAATCCATCTATTTCTAAACATAAACTCAGTAACTAAAACTAGCACAGTTGACAAAAAGCACTGTTAGCTAAGATTTCTTCCAGCAAAACACCATTGGATGCAATAGAAATGTAGAGGGAAGTAATTTATGACATATTTACAGGTTGTGACTCTGCAAAGTTAACTAATAGGGAGCTGAACTGCTGACTGTCTCAGAACAATTTGATTTGATCTTTCAATTTCCCAGACTATTGTTATATCTCTGTGAAGCTAAGCTAAGCTCATAAAAAAGCTATGACAAAGTATACATCTGTGAAGTCATGCTTTAATAGTATCCTCCATTCAAATATATTTATTGCTAGCAATATATGGTCTTTAAAAATAGTTTTTATGTTTTTTGCTCTCTATATATTTTGGCCCATTGCATCTGTACATGTATTTATTTATTCGTTATTTATTAATTTACAGAGGAAGAAGTATTTTGTTTTATTATTTTTTTTTAAATACTTTTTTTTAATGAGGAGCAGGTTCAAACATATATTGATGAATTACAAAAGAACAGTAATATTTAAAAACATGAAAATGAACAGGGACATTAGCCAGTTATACAACAGGGGCTGGCATTCTGGTTAAAAAACCTAGGATATACAGTGTTGGGTACAGTAGATAATATACTAAGTTTGTGTTCTTATTTACTCGTTAATCTAGAACCCAGCGCTCCAGGATTTTTCAAATAAATTATATTAGTGTCTTATGCAGCTACATCTGATAGATAAAATCTCTGATAAGAACAGTTCCTAGAGTATCAGTAGTATAGGGAATAGCCAAGGCTAGGGTGAGTAGTAAGGAATGAGGAAAGTAGGGGGGGGGGGGAGAAAAAAGAAGAAGAGAGGGAAAAAAGGGGGAGGGGCGGATGTTGCAGTTAGGGATCCATTTCAGTCTGGGAATTTCTCGACCTAGGAAGACCTGGTCTCTTGGTAGAAGTCAACCTTATCAAGGGTTATATGTGAATATAGTTCCATCTGTTTAATATAATGTACTATGGAAAGAACTTGTGATATAAGGGGTGAATCCTTGTTTTTCCACATTCTCGCTATGGTTAATTTGGTGGCCATAAGGAGATAGATTGCCAGGGCTTCCCTGGCTGGAGTTAGAATTGGGAAATGTATGTGGAGTAAAGGTACATCTGGTTTGAATGGTAGGGTGATGTTTAGTAAATTAAAGATTCTGAAAAGCTGTTGCCAAAGAGGTTGGATCTTGGGGCAGGACCACCACACATGCAGGGAGGTACCTAACTGTCCACAGTCTCGCCAACACATGGGGGAGTGAGTGCCATATATCCTATGCAGTGTGCAAGGAAATAGGTGCCAGATCTGGATTTTTTCTCCCCCCCCCCCTTTTTTTTTTCATACCAATACAGTATATAATGAGCAAAATTTTGCTCAACGCTCACTTCTTGTCTTTTAATGCCGGGTTTGTAAAAACCTGTAATACCAGCGCTGTAGGTAAGTGAGCAGTTAGGGAAAACTGCTCGTTAGCACCACATAGCCTCTAATGCAAAAATCTGGGCCATTGTTTGTTATTTTTTGTAACTTAGTTGTTAGTTTTTTGTAAATTTGTAATTGTTTATTGTAGATTTAAATTATTTGAGTAGGGTTAGGTGTTTAAATATATAATATAGTTAATTTAATTTGTAGTTTAATGTAATTTTAGTATAACAGTTAGGGTAGTTTAATTATTTGTTTAATATAGTTTAAAGGGCCATAATACCCAAATGTTTAAACACTTGAAAGTGATGCAGTATAGCTGTAAAAAGCTGACTAGAAAATATCACCTGAACATCTCTATGTAAAAAAGAAAGATATTTTACCTCAAAAGTTTCTCAGTAGCCACATCACATTGTAAAGGACTTCTAAGCAACAAATCAGTATGCCTGTCCCGGGACAGCTAAGGGGTTGAGCCTCGTGCCTCGTGCACTCTCATCTTATTTCCCTATTCAGTTTATGGAAGCTTACAATGAAATCTTATGAGAGTTAAATGATTACTTTCTGTTATAATTTTTAAGCTAAACAACTAACATATTAAAGTTAATAAACATTAATTAAAACCTACTGACCTATATTTTCTCCAAAACGAAGTTTCATAATGTTCTAAAAGTTATATGTTTTAATCGCCGTTGATGTCATGTTATCCTGCCCACTATTTTCAGCACTGCGTGTTCAAAATACTTAAACCAATAACTTTGTGTTTAAAGCACCATTTTGAAACCTAGGTATTGTAAACGGATTGGTACAGAGCAAAGGATACCCACGGAGTGGGTTTGGAAAACAATTAAATTTGCAGACAAGATTTCTGATATACGGTAGAGATATGTTAATGAAATGCTATTGAAAAAAATCGTATTTGGGGTAGTTAGTTAGTAACAGGCATAGAAAATATTTACTTACAGTGGCCCTTTAAGTCAAATCTCATGAGATCACAGTAAAAGAGTTCATGACCTCAGCACTGTTGATGCTGATTGTCTGCTGTTCATTTCTTCATTTTTTTTTATTTTTTTTTTACCTGCAGCTGAACAGCAGTTGAGTATAACATTTTACACAGAACTTACTCTGCTGAACTGAGGAAATTGTGAGGTAAAATATCTTCCTTTTTACATAGAGATGCTCAGATTTTTACAGTTATACTGCATCAGTTTCAAGTGATTTAGCATATGAGTATTATGTCCCTTTAATGTAATTTAGTATAATAGTTAGGGTAGATTAATTAATAGTTTAATATAGTTTAATGTAATTTTAGTATAATAGGGTAGAATTATTCATAATTTAATATAGTTTAATTTAAATCTAAAGGTAAGTTTAAATTTATTATAAGATAGGGATGAGTTAATATTTAATATAAAGTTAGCGGGTTGTTAGCTTTAAGGGTTAATAGTTTCATTTAGTTTATGGTGATGTTGGGGGCTGGCGGTTTAGGGGTTAATAGGTTTAGTAAGTGGTAGTGATGTGGGAGGCCAGAGGTTTAGGGGTTAATACCTTTAGTTAGTTGCCGCGGGGTCTGGGAGCGGCTGGATAGGAGTTAATAAGTTTATTAGAGTTGCGGTGGGCTCCAGGAGCGGTGGTTTAGGGCTTAATAACTTTATTTAGTTGCGGTGGGATCTGGGAGCATCAGGATAGGGGTTAAACAGTTTAGTATAGTGGCTGTGTTTAGTGACAGTATACAAATAAAGCTGTGAAAAAGCCGAATAGCAGCGAGATCGGTGACTGTTAGTTAGCAACAGTCCGCTGCTCATCGCCCCGTACTTGGTGAGCGGCTTTTTGACAGCTTTCTATATAAATGAGGAGAGCGTATTCAGGTCTGCGCCCGTGATGTTAGGTGATGTCAGGCAAGCGTATTTGTGCCGTCGAATGCAAGTAAGTTGATGGCTTGATAAGTAGGCCTCATAGAGTCAATCCTTGCTGTAATATCTAGAAAAGTGACGTCTCCCAGTCACACTTATAGTGTCCACCTATAAGCTCCTGATCAGTGCATCAGACTTTATAGTCGTCATGACATAAAAAAAAAAATTGTAACCATCTGAGCCTACAGAATAGTGGGTACACAAGCAAAATATATAATAGGCAAGGACACTCTCACATATTTGTAGCTGTCCTTGGCTACCGAGAAGATGAGGGGATTTAACCTAACCTGGTTCTATTGCGAGGTAGGTCTTGAACAAAAATATCCCAGCAGTTCATTTCTTGCTGCTGGGCAACTTCCAAGACACATGTAGAGTAGTAAAGCAATGCCCCATAACATCCGTGCAGCGAAGGAAATGAAAAAGATGCCAAACAAGGCTCTGTACCTCCTGAGATGGGATACTGTAGTCTCAAGGAGACCCGGCACCGGAAGGGCCCACACCGCCCCCAGATGGGTCGGCAGGGGAATATTCAGAACCAGGATGCCGAGGGTGACCATCTGGTGACAAACTCGGTACCTCACCTTAGTCTTCAGGTCGCCTATAGGTATCGGTATTAGTACCCAAAGTAGGCTCCGGTGTCTTGAAATCACACCTCTGTAAGGTCCAGCAAGGGTGAAGGAGATCAGACAAATTCTGTATTGCGTAGCCACTGTCTCCTTCAGCCAAACAAACCGCTGAACTTAAACTCTGCAGCCCAGGGGACCACAATGCACTCCATGACGCATCTCTCCATGTGGCAGTACTATTTGGTACAGTTGGTGCATTCATAGATAATATAATTCTGTCTATTCTTGCACATATTCTCTTCTCATAGTCTTCCATCAGAACCTTCACTGTATAAAATAGCTCCTCCATGGCAGTAAAATAACAAATAAATGCAGAGGCACAGTGTTTACTCTGCTCACCCGCTTTCCCAGGGGGGGTGCTGAGTTCTCTTTCCTTGCAGGCCGCCAAGAGATCTCCCAACAGTCCAGTCTGAGAAGCCCCTTTCCTTTTAATATAAAGGTAATGCAAACCAGCAAAGCATTAGCAACTTCATGAGGTTCAATTACAATCTGGATGAGTGCACAAAATGTTGATTACAAGGCGGATTGTAAATCAGTTGGGCAGAGCTCCCAAGGTAGCAGCCATCTTGGGCCATAGCCCGGACATGCCCCCAATGTCTTCTAACTTAAGTAGATGGTAAACTTAAAGGGACATGGTTCCAAAATTGTGCTTTCATGATTCAGCAGAGTATGCAATATAAAATATGTTTCCAGTTTACTTCTTAGATAGGTAGTAAACACATGTCTGGAGCACTATATGGCATGAAAAAATGCTGCCATCTAGTGCTCCTGTTAATGTATAACCTTCCTGCAAAACTGCAGTCATAAAGTGTTGCCGACACGTGCATGCTCCCAAGCTTATCTCCCTGCATTTCAACAAAGGACACCAAGAAAACCGACAATTTGATAATAGAAGTAAATTGAAAAGTTGTTTAAAATTGTATGCTCTATCTAAACCATAAAATATATAATTTTGGGGGGTTATGTTCCTTTAATCCAAAAAATAGGATGTTTAGTTTTCTGTTCTTTGTCTTACTGAACATATATTAGCTCTTTATCTAGTGGTAACAATCTCATTTTTGTATAACCCTAAACTGACATACAAGAGAATATTTGTTGACTCACAAGAAACACAAATTGTAGTTTACTTAATAATCCTGTACTATCTAGCTGCAAAATGTAATTACTTCACTGATGCCATGACTGTTTCTTTTGAGGGTATTTTTATTGAAGCATATCCAGCACCAATCAATGTGATTATCCCCCAAGCGACTAAATGGATTCTACATTGTGATAACTTATTTCACAATCAATGCAGTGTATAGGTTAATGGGGCAACAGTATCTTAAAAAAACTACTTAATAACCATTAAAATATTCAGATACAGCTCTGACAAGAAAACTTATAGTATTGTTTTGACATTTAATGACTATGATACATTAACAGCTGACTGGTACTTTTTTTTATTAGGTTAAAGTATTGCTTGTAGTTAGGAATCCAGCAGTAGTAATCCTTCAGCAAAAAGAAAATACCATTTTCATAAATTCTAATGTTGTCATGAGTAAAAGAAAACTATACATTTTTATTAAAGAAATGTGTGAAAAGTGTTTGATAGGGAAATTGCAAATGACAAGGTGTTGTCTCGGTGGGTCACCAGCTTGTCTGGGTGGGTCACATCCCCTCTCCTTTCCCCCTTCCTTCGGGTCATATCCCCATTACCCCTGAGGTGGGGGTCAAGTTCCCTTGAAAATTGTGTAATTGTATGGTATAAGTACCTTTCTGGGTGTTAATCTTTGTTATTTGAGGTAATTCTCCACATTGTATTCTCCTACATTGACCTTATTTAGGATCGGGTGACGTCCCTTCAGGCCCTAAGGAACTCACATTTTTCCTCTAAATTCAAGTCTTAGATCAGGGTCAAAGTAAAATATTGATTACCCTGTGACTCTAAAATTCAAGGCTTAGCTTCCCCTTCTCCCTCTCCTCCTCTGGGTTGCATTAAAAGCTAAGATTTAACTTCCCCGCTACCCTTTCCAGCCCTATGTAGAATTAAGCAACCAACCCTCTCACCAGATATCAGAACAATCTCTACCTAGCCACTTACTTAATTAGCATGACCTAGGGGTCCTGAAGGGGTGCCGCCTACCCCTGCTTGGCAGTAACAATATGTAAAAGTAGGACAATCTTACCTAGCTAACTTGCTTTCTAAAGGATAGCCTTATTGTTCATACACATAACTTTTATACCCACAGGAAATTGGCCCTAGAAGCTCCAAAGATGCCTCATACCTCTAGGAGACAGGTAAAGACCCCATCAGCTGCTACAAAAACAGTTTATGATCATTTCACTCAATCTGGAAAATAATCTACCATGGATACAAATGCAGAACTTAGTGACCCAGAATCGCTAGATGAAAATTCTCAGTCGGGCTCACACTCTGCAGCTCCTTCTCATCATTTCATCACAAAATCTACTTTGCAGAAGATGTTAGCCAATCAGACACACTCTATCACCCAAGAGATTCAACGTAATGCCGCAGAATTAAAAAAACATATCTCTGAGATAGGAGAGAGAGTGGATGCCCTGGAACATAAACAAGATGATATGGCGGTCGACCAGACCAGCTTACTCTCCTACATGGAAAACCTAGCAGAACAGTTAACACAGCTGGAGTTTAAAATGGCTGATATCGAGGACAGATCCTAAAGGAACAATATTCGTTTCAGAGGTGTTCCGGAGAGTGTTGGGACAGTGGCCTGCAAGTTTTTTTTAAGAGAGCTCTACACGGAACTAATAGGTACCCAAGAGGGCCTTGTTGACACCAAAGAAAGAGTGCATAGAGCCTTGAGGTCCAGATCGGTAGCGATGGATAAACCCAGGGACACGATAGTCTGTTTTCATAATTACATCTACAAAGACAAGAAACCTCTCCTCTCAGAGACATTCAACTTTTACCAGACCACTCGGACCACTCAGAGACATTCAGCTTTTACCAGACCTCTCTGCGCACACCTTTCAATACCGCAAAACCTACCAACCGGTAACCTCTGCTCTCCGAAAGGCAAACATCAAATATCGATGGGGCCATCCAACAAACATGGTTGTTACAAAAGACAACCAGACACAGGTGATATCCTCTCTCCACCAGGGACTAGCTCTCCTCACGTCTTAGAGTCTTCATTCGGACCTGTCTCCTCCGCAACCAACCATAAACCCGAAACTGAGAGCCTCGGCTCCTGAGTGGACTAGCAAAGAACAAAGAGCAAAAAGGCCAAAAACCATTCCACCTCAGGGACTCACCTGAACTCTACCTTACCTGATCCTCTCCCATACGGAGAGGTCACTCTCTAGAATATTGCACATACTCACCATGGAGTATGCCTAAAAGTTAGTGAAAGTTTATATGTTTAAATGCACTTGATAAGATATTTCTTGTACATGTTTGTTTTGATTTCACCATTTAATCTTGTTACTCTTATTGTATTTTTTCAATTATATGATAGGAAATGTTATGTCTGCGGAGCAGGGTTGGCACGGTTATCCTCTATTCCTCACTGCTGTTCTCTCCCTCCCAATAGAAGCCCACACTAGGGTTCTACCGCGGTGGACTATTTCCACCATTCCCAACACCCCTTCCCTATATACCTTCACCCTTACTTTACCTAAAACCACCTCCCATACAACTCTCCCGTTCTAAACCCTATTTCCCATTTCTGACCACTGAAAAATACTAGAGACGCACAACTCCCAACGTACATTCCTCCTCTCAAACTCCTGGCGCATAAAGACTATCTTTTAGTGACTTGTGATGCAAGCTTGTTATATACGAGCATACAACATAATTTGGGACTTACAGCAGTCAAATATTATCTACAGTCCGATCCAGAATTGCATTTTACACAACAAAAATTCATACTGGACTGTATAGAATTTATACTCACAAAAAATTATTTTAAATTTAATGACAATTATTTTTTACAGATACGTGGTACGGCTATGGGCACAAGATTCACACCCAGTTATGTGAATTTATTCATGGGACATTTTGAGAAAGAATTTTTTCAGGATGGTCCATGGGGTGCGAATCTTGTGCTCTATAGGCGCTACATAGATGATTTGTTTTTAATCTGGAAAGGGGACTCCGAATTATTTGATCTATTTTTGGAGGATTTGAACAGTAATGAATATGGGCTACTATTTACATCAGAATCCAGTAGGAAGAAAATTAATTTTTTAGACATAGAAGTAGAGATAATTAATAATGAAATAAAAACCAGAACATACTTCCAAAAAGTAGACTCAAATAATTATGTAGACTCGAATAGTTGCCATTACACAAGATGGAAAAATAACATACCCAAAGGCCAATTACTTAGAGTCAGAAAGAACTGCTCGGATAATGATGACTTTGATCAACAATCGAAAATTCGGATCAATAGATTTACCAATACCAATAATAGCAACATACTCAGAACAACACAAATCCTTTGAGAAAATAGTAAAAAAAAAAAACATTGGCCACTACTACTAAAAGATCCCATTATAGGACACACATTGGGAAGAAATCCCAAATTTATTTATAAAAAGGCAAAGAATTTTAAAAGCATATTGGCGCCAAGTTAATATAAAAAGAAAAAAACAACTTTTACAAATATTAAAGTTCTTGAGGGAAACCCGATTTTTTCCCTGTCGACAATGCAAATCTTGTAAACATAGTAACAAAATAAAAAATATAAGATCTGATAAAACAGGAAAACTATTAAAAATGAATGGTATATTAAGGTGTTCAGACACAAATATAATTTATTTAATACAATGCAGTTGTAATCTTAAATATTTTGGACAAACAGGTAGGAAACTGAGAGATCGCATAAGAGAACACCTCCTTGAAATAGAGCACAAAAGAAAAGACACAAATCTCTATAGACATTTTTTGGAAGTACATTTAGGCAAACTTGAGGATTTCAAATATTGGGGAATTAAAAAGATAGAACCAGATGGCAAACGAGGGAATATAGAGGAAAAGCTAGTTAGACAAGAAGCTGAGCTAATTTATAGTTTTGGCACTTTGGCCCCTAGGGGCCTGAATAGTGAATTGGACCTCAATTTTATTCTGAAATAACATATGAGTGAGATATTAAAATTTCAAATTCCCCTTCTCATTTTGTTTCTTCCTTTTCCATGAGGTTAACTATCATATCCAACCAGACTCCAATTTTATACAATAAATATTTAGACTCAATGTTAATAGGAATTTTAAATCCCACATATTTAGAAAGATCAGGGAAAAATAGACATTATGGATGTATAACTATAGAATTTAGTGTACATGTAAAAAGACCCAAGCAATATGAATACGGACAATTGAACATACAATTTCAATAAACTGGCCAGTATGATGACACGTACATCTACGTGAAATTAGGAATATACTATAAGAAAAAAATGAGTTAAAAGAAAAGTGAAGTAGCTATAAAAACCCATTTATAAAATCCTTTCCACAATTATCAAAAAGTGAAATTTCTTCCTGCTGTTAAACATTTAGAAAACATTTATAAAATATATATTGTTAATACATACATTTAAAATATAACCCACAAACACCGATAACTGCAGAACCTATATAGTATATTATTCCTCCAATAAATATTTAATAAACAAAACTATATCTTTTTGTATATTTTATAAAACTCATTTGGACAAGAAATATATAAGAAACTCGATAAAGATATTGATTGTATACAATAAGGGTATATACACAGAAAGAAAACTGGTACACAAGATTTATATAGGGAGGCTGTGAAAATAGTCCAGTTGGACTCACAGTAAAATTGAAGAAATCTAAATCGACCTTTTTTTTTTTTTAATAAATAAATCACACTCCCTGGCTTAAAGTTGTATATACTAATGCAATATAAAAAATGTAACTTAAAAAAGTAACATAATCATTATATATATATATATATATATATATATAACACAATTATACGATCTTCCCATATAAGATGAGGTGAAATAGTAATTCATATTGGATTTTACATTGGCACTTAACAATGACGGGGTAATAAATAACAAACTAGAATTTATTTTATCTTATTTATTTCATATTCTATTTATGTGATCTGTTATGTAAAACACATTTGTCGGTCAAATTATAAAAGCCAAATTATTCAGCAAATGTGAATAAAAGAAATCAGAGGACAATAAATGTCCCTAAAAACACATAAAGGGTTAACATGTTGTTATAAAAGGAAGGAGCGGTAGATCATGAAACATCTTGATAAAGGCTTTTACTAGCTGAAACGCGTAGACGTTCATACTACTTAGCTCCCAGAACGAGGACTCGTAACAAGTTGTCTCCCAGGACCCAAATCAGTATTGTGCTATAATTCAAGTACAAACTGAAGCGGTAGGAGAAACCATCAGAAACCACACTTTATTTCGCTCCCAGAACCATTTCTATAAAGGTGTTTCAATTGCATGGACAGAAACGGTAGGAGTTGAAGATAGAAGATATTAACAGTCTTCCTATTTGAAAAAGTGCGCGCACTCTCCACACTCTACACTGATTGGACAATAATCGGTAAACAGAATACAGAACGGAATTGGGCAAGCACGCCGAAAAATCTACCGATACAACTAGCTTCTAAGCTGAAGAAAAAAGAGTGAGTACAAAGAATAAGCCGGAATCCATTAATAACTTTGATGTGCACATAACTATCATCAAGCACAATAACAACTTGGAACGGCTGCCTATGTGAAAAATCAAGCTGTATATTATTAACACACGTCTTTGTGCCTATATACATTACGGCATATATCAACAAAGACTGTTTGATGCATTGTTCACATCTTTGAGTTAATACTCCTGCTTACAGTCACATTGACTGATATATTTAACATATCTTTGATTAGATAATTTTGTTTAAAATAACATTGTTCCTATACCTTGACCTGATTTAAAGTATAAGCTAATGTATAACAAATGGTAGTAAGCATGTATCATCAGACTATATAAGCATCTTTATTTTATGTGAGTTTTTTATGTGAAAAATTATTTTTAAGACACTGGTGTCATATATTTTTTTATTCTTATAAATTAATTGTTCTATTAATATGCTTCACTAGTTAAAAGTGTCAAATTTTACTCATTTTATTAAAACTTATTTGTATAAATCCATATGAGTTTCATTTCCTTCAGCCTTATCTGAGAAATTGATCTATATATATTATAATTGAATCACAATTACTCGTTATAAAACGTTCACATAGTACATGAAAAACATTAACGGCTAGATTTAGAGTTTTGTCGGTAACGACCTGCGTAGCTAACGCTGGCTTTTTTTCCCCGCACCTTTTAAATACCGCTGGTATTTAGAGTTCACAGAAGGGCTGCGTTAGGCTCCAAAAAGGGAGCGTAGAGCATAATTTACCGCCAATGCAACTCTCAATACCAGCGGTGCTTACGGACGCGGCCAGCTTCAAAAACGTGCTCGTGCACGATTTCCCCATAGGAAACAATGGGGCAGTTTGAGCTGAAAAAAAACCTAACACCTGCAAAAAAGCAGCGTTCAGCTCCTAACGCAGCCCCATTGTTTCCTATGGGAAAACACTTCCTATGTCTGCACCTAACACCCTAACATGTACCCCGAGTCTAAACACCCCTAACCTTACACTTATTAACCCCTAATCTGCTGCCCCCGCTATCGCTGACCCCTGCATATTTTTTTAACCCCTAATCTGCCGCTCCGTACACCGCCGCAACCTACGTTATCCCTATGTACCCCTAATCTGCTGCCCCTAACACCACCGACACCTATATTATATTTATTAACCCCTAATCTGCCCCCCACAACGTTGCCTCCACCTACCTACAATTATTAACCCCTAATCTGCCGACCGCACACCGCCGCCACCTACATTATCCCTATGCACCCCTAATCTGCTGCCCCTAACACCGCTGACCCCGATATTATATTTATTAACCCCTAATCTGCCGCCCCCAAAGTCGCCTCCACCTACCTACAATTATTAACCCCTAATCTGCGGACCGGACCTCACCGCTACTCTAATAAATGTATTAACCCCTAAAGCTAAGTCTAACCCTAACCCTAACACCCCCTAAGTTAAATATAATTTAAATCTAACAAAATAAATTAACTCTTATTAAATAAATTATTCCTATTTAAAGCTAAATACTTACCTGTAAAATAAATCCTAATATAGCTACAATATAAATAATAATTATATTGTAGCTATTTTAGGATTAATATTTATTTTACAAGCAACTTTGTATTAATTTTAACCAGGTACAATAGCTATTAAATAGTTAATAACTATTTAATAGTTACCTAGTTAAAATAATTACAAAATTACCTGTAAAATAAATCTTAACCTAAGTTACAATTAAACCTAACACTACACTATCAATAAATTAATTAAATAAAATACCTACAATTATCTACAATTAAACCTAACACTACACTATCAATAAATTAATTAAATACAATACCTACAAATAAATACAATTAAATAAACTAACTAAAGTACAAAAAATAAAAAAAGAACTAAGTTACAAAAAATAAAAAAATATTTACAAACATTAGAAAAATATTACAACAATTTTAAGCTAATTGCACCTACTCTAAGCCCCCTAATAAAATAACAAAGCCCCCCAAAATAAAAAAAATGCCCTACCCTATTCTAAAATTAAAATAGAAAAGCTCTTTTACCTTACCAGCCCTTAAAAGGACCTTTTGCGGGGCATGCCCCAAAGAATTCAGCTCTTTTGCCTGGAAAAAAAACATACAATACTCCCCCCAACATTACAACCCACCACCCACATACCCCTAATCTAACACAAACCCCCTTAAATAAACCTAACACTAAGCCCCTGAAGATCTTCCTACCTTATCTTCACCACACCGGGTATCACCGATCCATCTAGGCTCCGATGTCTTGATCCAAGCCCAAGCGGGGGCTGAAGACATCCATCCTCCGGCTGAAGTCTTGATCCAAGCGGTGGCTGAAGAAGTCCATCTTCGGGCAGAAGTCTTCATCCTATCCGGGCAGAAGAGGAGATCCGGACCGGTAGACATCTTCATCCAAGCCGCATCTTCTATCTTCCTCCATCCGATGACGAGCGGCTCCATCTTCAAGACCTCCGGTGCGGATCCATCCTCTTCTTCCGACGTCCTAAAACAGAATGAAGGTTCCTTTAAGGGACGTCATCCAAGATGGCGTCCCTCTAATTCCGATTGGCTGATAGGATTCTATCAGCCAATCGGAATTAAGGTAGGAAAATTCTGATTGGCTGATGGAATCAGCCAATCAGAATCAAGTTCAATCCGATTGGCTGATCCAATCAGCCAATCAGATTGAGCTTGCATTCTATTGGCTGTTCCGCATAATGTTAGAGGTCTAAATTCCCTGCACAAGCTTAGCTTACAAGCGAGATCTCTTAAATTCCACAACCCAGACATTGTCTACCTATAGGAGACACATTGTATACCTGACGACTCCCACCATACAATATCTAAGAACTACACTGGTTAGAGTATGCCCCATTCTCCAAAAAAGCTAGGTGACCCGCAATACTAATCCACAAGAGAATTGCCTTTGAGCAAATTCAGGTCATTAAAGACCCTCAGGCCAGGTTCCTAATTCTGGTCTGTAAATTAGATCATGTTATTGTTATTGTAGACCTCCATTCAACAGAAAACCCTGGTATAATATCCTAATGGCGCCTCCCTCAACATGTCCTCTCAGATGTTACTTTTAGAAAGGAATTTAGAAAATATATTATGTTTTACTCCCAGACAAATGATAACAAGCTGGTTCGTGATGATACACTTTGGGGAGCCACTAAGGCCATGTTCAGGGGTCTCATTATTAGAAGGCAAGCCTATTTGAAAAAAAATCTGGTTTATCCCTTGCTCAATCCCATATCGAGTTACGACGTCTAGAACTCGCTAACTGGTCTGCACCCTCAACCTCCACCACAGACCGAATTGCGATCCTTTGAAACCATATTTGCCAACTTAAAATGCACCTAATCTAACCTCCTAAAACTGAAACAACTCTTCTACCACAAAAGTAACAAAGCTGACACCCTCCTAGCCAATAAATTAAGACACAGGACACGTACCACCTGAATACACCAAATACTTTTTGGGAATCAGACTTTCCAACTACCTTCACAAATAGGCACATGTTTTTCACAATTTTTCTCAGAATTATATAATATAGAAAGGACTATAGGATATACATTAGCTACTTCCTAAGACATTCGAGCATTCTTAGACACCCTGAAATTGCCAACTCTCCTAGAAGAGCACCGAGAATCCCTTACAGCCCCCTTTACACTTAGAGAAATCAAAAGTATCATTAAAATATGGGTATCCTGCATTTTTCTACAAAACATATATCAATTAACTCTCACCTTTGCTTCTAGGTTTTTTAACTGAGCTAAGGAGGAAGGCAAGTTCTCTAGAGAATTTTTGGAAGCTACGATTGTAACCATTACAAAGCCCCTAAAAGACCCGTCTCTTTGCTCTAGTTATAGGCCAATCTCTTTTATAAACTTAGATGTTAAAATCTATGCCAAATTTGTACCTAATCGTATATCGCTACTGCTTGCCCATCTTATTAACTTAGATCAAGTGGGGATTGTACCTAATAGTGAAGGCCCTGATAACACCAGGCAACTACTTCATATTCTTACCGAATCTACCAGACTTAATAAACCTTACTCTGTCATCTCACTAGATGCTGAGAAAGCATTTGATTGACTCCACTGGAGTTACCTATGGGAAGTCCTTAAAACCTTTGGAATCCCAGGGAAACTCTAATAGCCATTCAAGCAATATACTCTACTCCCACAGCAACTGTCAAAGGTTTACGGTATCATTCACCCCCATTCTCAATCTCCAATGGAACTAGACAGGGCTGTCCCCTCTCACCCCTGTTGTTTGCTTTGGTAATTGAACCCCTAGCAGAAAAACTTCGATCGGACAAACAAATAGATGGAATTACTTTACACGGTACAAATCATACAATAGCACAATATCACAATTTTTATCGTCAGACTCAATGTCCTTATTTCCCAGAATTAAGGATATTCTTGACTTCTTGGGGTACAAGGTGGTATCCCTCAAAACGTAGTCCAACTCCTCAAATCATAACATAAAGTATGTTTGGCTAATAACTTTGTCATGCACCTATTAGTTAAGATCTCACATAACATATCACAAATAATCAAAGACAACTTCCTCCCCCTGTTGCCCAAGTTACGTACCCTAAAGGAGAGATGGGACTACACACACATTTCATGGATAGGGAGACTAACAGCCCTCAAAATGTCTTTCTTATCTAAAATAATATACCTTTTCAGGTGCCTCCCAATTAGAATCCCCAGCCATCTGCTCTACCAATTCCAAAGTGAACTTACTAAATACATATGGCAACACAAACCACCCAGAGTTGCTTATAAAATCCTGCAGAGCCCTCTTCACCGAGGAGGGATAGCCTCCCCCTCTATTTTCCGTAAAAGGGGCAATGTTAACGCACATCTCACAATGGGGGGGGGGCAACAAAATCCCCTAGCAAATGGAAAGTTTTAGAGCAGGCCTCTTTACGGCACCATACCCACATACCAGACCTAATTTGGATACCCCCCACTCTTAACGAACCCTAAACATTACTAACCCCATAATGTGT
This sequence comes from Bombina bombina, assembly GCF_027579735.1. Classification (NCBI taxonomy): domain Eukaryota; kingdom Metazoa; phylum Chordata; class Amphibia; order Anura; family Bombinatoridae; genus Bombina; species Bombina bombina. The sequence continues at coordinate 694,377,537 of NC_069501.1, forward strand.
GACTGCCTCACGATCTGGGATAAAATCAGACATTACCCTCACATAGCCCCACACCCCTCCCCGATCACCTCTCTTGCAGGCCTACTAATGGGTCTCCCTGAGTCTCACCCCCAAAAATGGGTGCAATTGGGGGTAAAGTTGGTATCAGACTTCTGGACCTCACCTGCACAACCATGTTTCTGCACACTGGCGGAAATAAAAGACGACACCCCATTTCCTCATATATGAAATTTAAATACACTAGACTGAAAAGTTTTCTCACCATTTTTGGCTTCAAACCTGAACTATCCCATTTTCACACACTATGGGAAACCATATGGCAACAGGGTAATAGACTATGTAAACCCCTATCTCTACATTACTCTCTTATAGGTAACACAGAATGCGAATACAAGCTACCTCACCTGCACAAATGGGAACTTTATCTAAACATCACTAATCCTTTACAAACCTGGCAACTTATCTTAACCTTTACTAAAAAAAACATTACATTTTGTTACTTTATTTGAGACCTACTACAAGCAACTGACACACTGATATTACATCCCCACAAGACTTGCCAAAATGTATAGCTTTGCTTCTCCTATGTGCTGGCGGAATTGCGGACATATAGGAGATACCATGCACATTTGGTGGGACTGCCCCAAACTTAAGCCTTTATGGAACACTTGCTTCCATGTGTTATTCGGATTGGGTATAACCCTCCCTAAGACCCCCTCTAGTGCACTCATTCATATGGTGACCCACACCCTCCCCAAACATCAAGCTTGCTTATGTATTTATCTCCTTACCACGATTAAGGCAGCAATTGCCAAATCCTGGAAGAACATCTCTCCTCCAAGTTGGCCCATGATTCTAAACGCAATGGCATATATCTACACAATGGAGAAAAACATATTCTACACGTTAGATAAGTCCGATCTCTTTGAGCTTATTTGGGCAGATTGGGGAGCAAGATAACGACACCACTTTCCATACCTGGACCCTCTTCTTTCCCCCTTACCTCACCCCATTCTTCCCTCTCCTACCTCATCCAACCTTCCCTATTACCTAAAAATCCGGATAATACTATTTTTATGTAAGATCTATTTAACTATGGGCACTTTTCTCATATGTTTGAGTTTGGAGGCCTGCGAGCCACCCATATTTATATTTTTATCGACTCTTTGTGTCAGACTACAATTTCTATCTCAATAAAAGTTTTTGAAAAAAAAAAAAAAAAAAAAAGTAATTAAAAAAAAGAATTAGATGCTGTTTTTTTAAACCTATATAGGCTTACATTATAACCAAGCTTTATTGCCAGGGGATGCAAAACCCACTGACTGAGATTTAGCGTTGAAACTAAAAGAAAGGCTTGAACAGTAGACTTTAAAATCAGAATTTTTAATATGCATTCTTTTAAGTTAAAAAAGATTAAGTACATTTATAATAATAATTGGGACATACTATATAGTAACTATATGCTAAGCAACATCCATCCTGAAAACTGGGACTAAATATTCCATCACTTATGCCTACTTGTTACCGTATCATAGCTTCATGTATTTAAAAGGGAAAAAACGTAATTCCCCTTAAACCACTTAATTATGTGCTTAAAAAAAGGAACAAAAAAAAACCTTTGCTATGTGCTTGAATTATTTATTTTCCCTACATCGGGTCTTATGTATTAAGCTGCATGCCGACAAGCTGCTCAACTTGAGAAGTTGTCCGCACACCTTCACTGCATATGGGCAGCGGATCTGTTCCTCCACTGGCATGTATGCATCATTACACACTGCTATGAGTGTGTAATGCCCACCCCTTCCTCCACTGGCACGTATGCATCATTACACACTCCTAAGAGTGTGTAATGCCCACCCCTTCTCTTGCGCAACCAATTGCAGAAGAGAAGGATCTGTAAATCACCTTGAGCGAGCAAGTTCAGGGTGATTTCTTTTCACCACCTCAGAGGTGGCAAGAGTGTAAAAAACGGGGGTCTAATGACCACTGCTTCTTACATTGCAGGAAGCAGGCTCGCATATGAATCTGCCCCACAAGGGCTCCGGAGCAGCTTACGCTTGTTCCTACATGGAGCCCATCTTCTATAATTTAACAGAGAATGTTGTTTATTTTACTTCTCCAAAGTAACTTTAGAGCATAACCTTAACCTTGAAACATTTTACACAGTGATATACTTGATCGGTACAAGAGCAAATTTAAATCTGCAAAGGAGATCCCAGAAACAATATTTAAAAGACTTTTCAAAACAATGCACACAGTGATAACAAAACAATTTTTATTAATAACTGTAAAGCATTTATGGGTTGATTCCAATGTTGTTGATTGTGTTTATTGCCCGTTTAACAGCACCAAATATGTCTTTTTGACATCTGAGTGATCACAATGCAAACAAAAACACCATTTTAGTATTTTAAATATTGCAGTGGAGCAGATATCAGACATTTTACACATATGATGCATTGACAGCATCGATTCTGGCAAACATAATCCACGTTTCAAGTAAATATCAACCAACAACATAGTAGGCAAAATATTTCCAGCGTACAAATAGTTCATTTTTTCAAGTTAGGAAATAAGATTGGATTCTGTAAAAATATATTTCAAAGCACATGAAAGTATACACCCATTATTGATAATGTGAATTTCTGTATTGCAGGAAGAATTTATTTTTAGAACATAAAGTATTCAGATTTATATTACAAACTAAGTTTTACACGGCAAGTCTAATTTTTAATGTAGCTTTCTGATCCTTTTATACTAATATCTATTAATGGTAATCAGGTCATGGGAGGGACATATCTTGTAAAACAAATCATCTAAAGCTAATGAAAATATGTCTCCAGGTAATGACAAATATCATTAAGAAGTTTTGTACTTGGAAAATCGACCTCATGCAATTTAGGGTTCCAAAGGGAAATAAAACCTGCAGCTAGATTTTGATAAATGTACTTTTATCGTGTTATATATTTTTTAAAATAAAAACTCTTGTTTCTAAAATGTATATTGCAAATGTTTAAAAGCAAATACATTTATTTCAAATAAGCAATGTTAAATATATTACCTGCTTAACTCATTAATTATTAATGGTCCAAAGATCGATAGGTCAGAACACTGATAGAGTTAACTGTAACATAATTATATTTTTTTCAGTGTTTACAAGACTCAAAATAAAGTTTGATTTGCAGCAGTTTTACTTTCATACAAAACAAAATGACAAAAGCTATTCTCTGCATTGTGATTTGAGAACTAAGCTTTGATCTCATGGTGAATCTTGTCATGTTTTTACAGTACAATTTTACATTATAATCTAATAGACATATCCCAGTGTTTTACTTAGTAACATACTAGATGAGGTTGAACAAAGACACAAGTCAATTAAGTTCAACCAATACAGATCTAATATACTAAAAAAAGTTCCAGTTCATCTTAAATTAATCCCATTAATATAGGTGACCCATTTAACACAATAAATCATATCCCTGAATTCTGTTTTTAGCCAGAAATGTATCTAAACCATTTTTAAATGTATAAGTATTGGCATTTACTTCCTCCTCAGGGAATTAGTTCCACAATTTTATTGATCTTACAATGAAAATAAACATTTATGTTGCAGGAGATTAAATCTCCTTTCCTCCAGCCTTAAATTGTGACCTCTTATCAAAAACAAATATTCACCTAGATTACGAGTTTTGCGTTAGAGTTTGTGCGGTGCTAACGAGCAGTTAATGCTCACCGCTCACTTACAGACAGCACTGGTATTACGGGTTTTTACAAACCAGACAAGAAGTGAGCGTTGAGCAAAATTTTGCTCATTACTGCACTCCAATACCAGCGCTGCTTACGTTAGCAGTGAGCTGGTGTAACGTGCTCGTGCACGATTTCCCCATAGGAATCAACGGGGAGAGCCGGCTGAAAAAAAGTCTAACACCTGCCAAAACACCCCTAATCTTACACTTATTAACCCCTAATCTGCCGCCCCCGACATCGCCGACACCTGCATTATATTATTAGCCCCTAATCTGCCGCTCCGGACACCGCTGCCATCTACATTATAATTATGAACCCCTAATCTGCTGCCCCCAACATCACCAACACCTACATTATATTTATTAACCCCTAATCTGCCGCCCCCAATGTCACCGCCACCTACCTACACTTATTAACCCCTAATCTGACGCCCCCAATGTCGCCGCCACTATATTAAAGTTATTAACCCCTAAACCTAAGACTAACCCTAAACCTAACACCCCCTAACTTAAATATAATTAAAAGAAATCGAAATAAAAATTCATTAACTAGGAATTAACTAAATTATTCCTATCTAAAACTAAATACTTACCTATAAAATAAACCCTAAAATAGCTACAATATAACTAATATTTACATTGTATCTAGCTTAGGGTTTATTTTTATTTTACAGGCAAGTTTGTATTTATTTTAACAGGTAGAATAGTTACTTAATAGTTATTAACTATTTAATAACTACCTAGCTAAAATAAATACAAACGTACCTGTAAAATAAAACCTAACCTAAGTTACAATTACACCTAACACTACACTATAATTAAATTAATTCCCTAAATTAAATACAATTAAATACAATTAAATACAATTAAATACAATTAAATACAATTAAATACAATTATCTAAAGTACAAAAACAAACACTAAATTACAGAAAATAATAAACAAATTGCAAGATTTTTAAACTAATTACACCTAATCTAATCCCCCTAACAAAATAAAAAAGCCCCCCCAAAATAAAAAAAAGCCCTACCTTACACTAAATTACAAATAGCCCTTTAAAGGGCCTTTTGCGGGGCATTGTCCCAAAGTAATCAGCTCTTTTACCTGTAAAAAAAATTACAAATCCCCCCCAACATTAAAACCCACCACCCACACAACCAACCCTAATCTAAAACCCACCCAATACCCCCTTAAAAAAACCTAACACTAACCCCTTGAAGGTCACCTTACCGGGAGAAGTCTTCATCCAACCGGGCCGAAGTCCTCAACGAAGCTGGGAGAAGTCTTCATCCAAGCCGGGTGAAGTAGTCCTCCAGAAGGACAGCAGTCTTCATCCAGACGGCATCTTCTATCCTCATCCATCCGGCACGGAGTGGGTCCATCTTCAAGACATCCGACACGGCGCATCCTCTTCATCCGACGGCTCTTCTGGAATGAAGGTTCCTTTAAATGATGTCATCCAAGATGGCGTCCCTTCAATTCCGATTGACTGATAGAATTCTATCAGCCAATCGGAATTAAGGTAGAAAAAATCCTATTGGCTGATGCAATTAGCCAATAGGATTGAACTTCAATCCTATTGGCTGATCCAATCAGCCAATAGGATTGAGCTGGAATTCTATTGGCTGTTCCAATCAGCCAATAGAATGCCAGCTCAATTCTATTGGCTGATTGCATCCAGAAGAGCCATCGGATGAAGAGGATGCTCTGCGTCACATGTCTTGAAGATGGACCCACTCCGCGCCGGATGGATGAAGATAGAAGATGCCATCTGGATGAAAACCTATGCCCGTCTGGAGGACCACTTCGCCCGGCTTGGATGAAGACTTCTTCCGGCTTCGTTAAGGACTTCGGCCCGGTTGGATGAAGACTTCTCCTGGTAATGTGATCTTCAAGGGGTAAGTGTTAGGTTTTTTAAGGGGGTATTGCGTGGGTTTAGAGTAGGGTTGGTTCTGTGGGTGGTGGGTTTAATGTTGGGGGGGATTTGTAATTTTTTTTACAGGTAAAAGAGCTGATTACTTTGGGGCAATGCCCCGCAAAAGGCCCTTTTAAGGGCTATTTGTAATTTAGTGTAGGGTAGGGCTTTTTTTATTTTGGGGGGGCTTTTTTATTTTGTTAGGAGAATTAGATTAGGTTAATTAATTTAAAAATCTTGTAATTTGTTTATTATTTTCTTTAATTTAGTGGGGGGTTTTGTACTTTAGATGATTTAATTTAATTGTATTTAATTGTATTTAATTTAGGGAATTAATTTAATTATAGTGTAGTGTTAGGTGTAATTGTAACTTAGGTTAGGTTTTATTTTATAGGTAAAATTGTCTTTATTTTAGCTAGGTCGTTATTAAATAGTTCATACCTATTTAATAACTATTGTACCTAGTTAAAATAAATACAAAGTTGCCTGTAAAATAAAAATAAACCCTAAGCTAGATACAATGTAACTATTAGTTATATTGTAGCTATCTTAGGGTTTATTTTATAGGTAAGTATTTAGTTTTAAATAGGAATAATTTAGTGAATTGTAGTAATTTTATTTAGATTTATTTAAATTATATTTAAGTTAGGGGGTGTTAGGGTTATGGTTAGATTTAGGTTTAGGGGTTAATAACTTTATTATAGTGGCGGCAGATTAGGGGTTAATAAATGTAGGTAGGTGTCGGCGATGTTAGGGCCGGCAGATTGGGGTTAATAATATTTAACTAGTGTTTGCGATGCGGGAGTGCAGCTGTTTAGGGGTTAATATATTTATTATAGTGGCGGCGTTGTCCGGTTCAAAGATTCAAAGTCAATGACTCAGCACACAACGGTCCCTTTGCCAGCTACTCAAGAGACCCACTCCAGTCTCTGAAGCATCAATCCAAAAAAAATCCAAAGAGATTCATGCATGAATAAGGTAGCAATACCGAAACGTTGCTGTTAATGTTGTGTTGTGCCCAATAAACACATTTTTTGCTGCTACTCTCTTTGGATTTTTTTTTTTTTGCCGTTGTCCGGTTCGGCAGATTAGGGGTTAAAATATTTATTTTAGTTTTTGCAATATGAGGGGCCCTCGGTTTAGGGGTTAATAGGTAGTTTATGGGTGTTAGTGTACTTTTTAGCACTTTAGTTAAGAGTTTTATGCTACGGCGTTGTAGTGTAAAACTCTTAACTACTGACTTTTAAATGTGGTACCAGGCTTGACAGTAGAGGGTCTACCGCTCACTTTTTGTCAGACTCGTAATACCGGCGCTATGCAAGTCCCATTGAAAATATAGGATACTCAATTGACGTAAGTGGATTTGCGGTATTTCCGAGTCTGGCCAAAAAAGTGAGCGGTACACATGTCCCTGCAAGACTCGTAATACCAGCGGGCGTTAAGAAGCAGCGTTAGGACCTCTTAACGCTGCTTTTTAACCCTAACGCACAACTCGTAATCTAGGCTACATTGTTTTAGTCATGTATTCATTCTTTCAACATTCTTTTTGTTTTTAAACATTTTAAATGATGATTTGCTTTATGGACAAATTACAGAATCTGCATAAATTTAGTCAAATGAGAATTTAAAACTAAATAGTATATCAGATAATGGAAACTTTGACTTTCATCTATAGATATAAACAATAACAAAGATAAATAAAATCATAGTAATGATACATATTCTATATTTTCTACTATTAGAGGAGTCTGAAGTATAACATTATTTATATGCAGATATACATACACCATTTCATGTTTTTCTCTCTAGGAGTAGATCTCACAAGGCATTTTACATAGAGCACCACTTACGACCATAACACATGCGGGCTTGACTGTTTTTTAGACCTTTTTTTTATTATTTTTTTTAAATACACAAGTTTTTTTTCTCTTCATATATTAAAGCATATATTTTAATTTATTTGAGATTGCATGTACTTTTATTTTGCACTTCATTTTTTTGTTTTTTTAAGCTAACTTTTTACTTTTTATAAACCATTTGGGAAAGGTAAATGTTGTCACTGTTGCTTAAATCATGGGCCTTTCTTTTTGCCTGATGTTTTTTTTGTTGTTTTTTTTTTTTTAAATAAATACCAAATAAATGTTTGAATATTATTGTGGAATGTTGCTTAAAATATTTTAAAATGAAAGGATCAATCTTTTTGATATTCTCTTATGATACTAGAAATGTTTTGTTAAGCGATCACAATCTCAAAAACAATTGAAGTTGATAACTGCTACGATATTCAATCTCCATTTCCCCATTATGTCACAGTTAAAGGGACACTAAACCCATTTTTTTTATTTCATGATTCAGATAGAGCATGCAATTTTAAGCAACTTTCTAATTTACTCCTATTATCAATTTTCTTCATTCTCTTTTTATCTTTATTTGAAAAGCAAGAATGTAAGTTTAGAAGACGGCCCATTTTTGGTTCACAACCTGGGTTGTCCTTGCTTATTGGACAGCACCAATAAGCAAGTGCTGTCCATTGTACTGCTCCAAACATTTTCATGCTCTTACTGAATCATTAAAGGGCCATGATACCCAAATGTTGAAACACTTGAAAGTGCTGCAGCATATCTGTAAAAAGCTGACTAGAAAATATCACCTGAACATCTTTATGTAAAAAAGAAAGATATTTTACCTAAAAAATTCCTCAGTAGCCACATCCCATTGTAAAGGACTTCTAAGCAGCAAATCAGTATGTCTGTCCCGGGACAGCGGAAGGAGCGAACTTTCGTGCACACTCATCTTATTTCACCAATCTGGTAAAGGAAGTTTACTATGAAATCTCATGAGAGTTAAGTGAAATCTCATGAGATCACAGTAAAAGAGTTCATGACCTCAGCACTGTTGATGCTGATTGACTGCTGCTCATTTTTCATTTTTTTTTTTTACCTGCAGCTGGGCAGCAGCTGAGTATAACATTTTACACAGAACTTACTCTGGTGAGCTGAGGAAATTGTGAGGTAAAATATCTTCCTTTTTTACATAGAGATTCTAAGGTGATATTTTCCTGTCAGCTTTTTACAGTTATACTGCATCAGTTTCAAGTGATTTAGCATATGAGTATTATGTCCCTTTAAAGAAAAAAATTGGGTTTAGTGTCCCTTTAACAGCTGATTATTGCTGTCACTCACTGAGATGTGAAATGGGTTAATGGAGTTCATAGGTCTGTTTTGCAATTGATGTTTCTGACACATCTTAAACATTCTGAATTCGATTTATACGTGAGCATGATGGGCAAGTGTGCTCAATAATGATTTTAAACTTTTAATATGTTAAAAATATGTAAAAATTGTTGTAATAAAAAAGCACTAAGCAGTGTATTTTACTTAATAAAAATTATTGCAATATGTGTTATTTATCATTTGTGCAGTGTTCCTTACTTTCTATCACAACCCCACAAGGAAGGCATATAGAGCTCGATGTCATCAATCTTAAGAGCAACTTGAGCAGGTTTACTGTTCACTGAATGCTAGAGAAATAGGAAGTCAGTTTCTTGCCCATACCCAGAAGAGGCAGAATGCAACTTAAAGTGAATGTAAATTTTGATGCTAAAGTGCCCGGTTTTTAAAACTTTGATTAAAAACAGGGGGAAATTAATTCATAAAAATTTACATTTCACTCCTGTTGTGACAAAAAACTTACCTTTTAAACTTCACAGCAGCTCCAGCTTTCTCCGGTCTCACAAGCCATTTCTGATGCCAGAAATGATTGATAGGTCATTCTCCAATCACAGCTTCCCCCCCGGGGGATTCAGTGTCTGATTCACTGCTGTGATTGGAGGAAGCCGATGCCTCATTTTAGACCCAGGAAGAGGCTTTGAAACAGGTGGAGGAAGCTGGAGCTGCTGTGAAGATTAAAAGGTAAGTTTTTTTTCACAACAGGAGTGAAATGAAAATTTTTATGAATTAAAGTGCCCCTGTTTTTAATCGAATTTTTAAAAACCGGGCACTTTAGCATCAAAATTTACATTCACTTTAAGGTCTCAGCATGTCAGCTCCCTTATACTAGCAAAAAAGGGGGTTAAATAAACTAGCGCTTAAGAGTTAATATCCCTTGCCTTATTCTCCTAATATCTACTTCCCAGATAGAAAGGTGTATAAAGTGAAAAAGTTATGGAGATTAGGCGCTTAATCTGCAAAAGGGATAAAAGGTGTGTATGGAAGTCGTTAGCTAAATATGTAGAAAAAACTGGACCTTGGACAGAATAAGTGAAAAATTCTTCTACAATTTATTTTCAAAATAAAAACATGATAATAACATGATAAAAACATGATAATACCAAGATAAAATAAATCACAATCCCTAAGTGTTGCAACACTATATTGATCAATTGATCGATATAGTGTTGCAACACTTAGGGATTGTGATTTATTTTTTCTTGGTATTATCATGTTTTTATTTTGAAAATAAATTGTAGAAGAATTTTTCACTTATTCTGTCCAAGGTCCAGTTTTTTCTACATATTTAGCTAACGACTTCCATACACACCTTTATCCCTTTTGCAGATTAAGCGCCTAATCTCCATAACTTTTTTACTTTAAAGGGACATTTAACCCAAATTTTTTATTTCATGATTCAGATATAGAATACCATTTTAAACAACTTTCTAATTTACTTCTATTATCTAATTTGCTTCATTCTCTTGATATTCTTTCCTGAAAAGCATATCTAGATAGGCTAAGTAGCTTCTGATTGGTGACTGCACATAGATGCCTCATGTGATTGGCTCACCAATGTGCATTGCTATTTCTTTAACAAATGATATCTAAAGATTGCACCAAATCAGATAATAGAAGTAAATTGTAATGTTGTTTAAAATTGTATGCTCTATCTGAATCGTGAAATACATTTTTTGGGTTTAATGGCCCTTTAAGCTCCCTTATACTACACTGCACATTTTGAAAAAAAGAAAAAAAAAGTTGGTTGGTGTTTTCTTTCTTTTTGTGTTTACTTTGGTTTAACATATATTTTTTTTTTACTAAATAAGCACTGTTTTACATCCCTTTTATTGACAAACCCTTATTTTGTGATTTGGTAATATTTTCTTCTAAAATCAAGAAGTACATTGTAAAAAATTAATTTCTATAAGATGAAAGTACCTTCAACTATTCTCATCTTCCACATATGCATATGTAAATGTATATCCTTCACACTACCGACAGATTATACAATAGTAATGAATATACGATTATTGAATCTAGAACATATATTCATATATACATCTAAAATGGCATCTGGGGCCATTTCAGAGTGTATTGCACACGCGCAAGATAATTATTTCAAATATTCTTAGAATACTCGCAATTATGTTGAAAATATCAGTTTTGCACTGTTTGATGTGTCTATTTTGATGTAGATATTTAGGTCTAGATTTAACAATGAGCAGGCGGACAGGTATTTGCTTGCATATGTCATTGTACACTAATGCCGCCCCCTGCTTGCAAGCAGCCAATCATGCTTGAGCAGGGGCTGTCAATCTCTTCGTTCAGAAAAGTCTTGGGGGGATTGAGATACACCACATAACAGTTGGTGTATTGGGTAAAGAAGCAGCAGTCTGATGACCACTGCTTCTTAACTCTTGGCTGTAGGGTTGCTTGGGTTATTTCAGCTTCATAAATTGAGCCCTTAGTCTATAATTTACAGTCATGAGGATTCATTGCATGGTTGAATTTTCCAATATAAAAAATGGTGTTATTAATTGGATTGTGATTTCTATGATGTTGAAAAAGGTGTATCAGAAGCCAAAAATTAGATGATAAACACTATCAACAAGATTTAAATAGAGCCAGAAATGTGTGTTGTGTACTTATCTTTTTAATAAAATGCACTTATTACAGTGAAATTCTTGTTTTTATAGAATACAGGGAAAATAAAAATATGGGAATAGTGCTCAGGTAACTTATTTTTTCTTTTATAAATTATAGCAAATTTTGTTGCATCTTGCAGCAGCCCTTTGAGGATAGAATTAGTGCACAGGATCTGTGCTGTTTCTTTTGACTTTGCAATATGAAGCCTCAGTTACTTAGCAGTTATCCAATTTCACTACATCAATTAAAGGGTTAATTGGGTGTGGTTAAATAATTTTTTCACTAGTATATATTACTTAGTTTGCAGAGACAACCAATGTTATATGGGTGGAGAGTGCTTCATATATTTAGATGTATGAGTAGTACACTTGTATTCTTCTTAACGTGTTAATAGGGTGAGGTTAAATAAGTCCACCCCTTGTTCTCATTTGAAATGTTTTATATAGGTTGCAGAAACAACCAGGATTATTTGGGTGCACAGTATAACTTATTTTAAATGCACACATAGTAAAATGTAGAAGTTACCTATGGCATGAGAAGTTGGGTTTATGTGCTTTACGCAAAAGATGATACTAAAATCCCCTTTTTTCACACAAGTATGGGAACAGTTGCTGGTTTTTCTTTAGTTGGTACTATAAACTATGGCTAATTCTTTGTCCTTGGAGTAGCTCATTGAGGTTGAAATTTGTAAACAGGATTTCTTCTATTTCTGTTTGCTTTATATGTTTTCTAACATTAACTCAAAACGGAGTGAAAAAAATAATAAACTGCATTAAGGAATTATTAAAAACTCAAGACAGGAAAGAAAATGTAATGCCATTTATTTTGTTTTTGGCATGGAACAAGTTTGCTGTGTGTTTATGTACAATTTAATCACTACAGATTATACTCTTGGTTCATTGGCAATGATCATATCATTTTGAAAATTAGAGTAACAGTTTTTGATGGATAATCAAATAGGATTAGTAATTGACTATTCCTTGACAGTCAGCTAGGAATTGTCTTGGTATATGGTTGGTATCTATCTATCATCTATCTATTATTTTATCTATCATCTATCTATCTTTCATTTATCTCTACTTGTACTTTTTAAGTATATAGGTTTTACCATCTATGCATATATACGTAAAGATTTATATATACTCTCATAAATATTCCTAAAATATACCCACTAGCACAGTCAGTATAAAATGTAATGATAATGCACTAGGCATAAAAGTTACCATGGGGAATTCTTGCAGCTGCAGCAGAATGGGATTGAAGAGTAGAATGAAGGAGGAGGTAATTTAGCCTGGAGCATGTTCTTAATGAAAGCATCCGTCAACTAATCTAAATACACAGTGTCTGGAGCACTCAGTGGAAGATTGAATTTAACAGATTATGCCCATGAAATGTCAATCAAGAAGTGTTACCAACATATTCCTGTCAAAATTTAGCTAATGTTCATGTCTAAAATCTTTTATTTGCAACAACAATTGTCACGGATTTAAAAAAATGTTCATACATAGTGAGGTTACTAAAAAAAAATTGCATTTCTAGAAAAGCCTGAGTTTTTGTTTTTATTTTTACAAATTTTAGGTGATTTGTATTTTTTAAAACAAGTTCTTATTCTATAGCAGTTCACTAAAAAAAAACTGTTTAAATCTATGAAGGAATTTCACTGGAAAAAATTTGAATTATTCCAACATGTTTAATTGAAAGTACAGAATCTGGGTTAAAAGGGTGGGTTGGAGTCTTGGGGGGGGGGGCTGATTGGATGAGCTCAGTCACCAATCCTGGGATGAGTGTTGAACATTCCTAGGCTGGGTTGGGTGTTCTTAAGTGTGGTTTGGTTGATTACAGATTTCTTGACATGAGAAACTGGAATGATGTAAAGAGGGAAATCGCCTGAACATTAAAAACACTTACATTACATATTGGATCTCATTAGAAACAATGATCTAAAAGATCTAATAGTGTAGTCATTTATTACATTACAAAGACTATAAAAACCATCCATGTCTGTACTTAAGATAAAAGATAAAATGCTTATTGTGTAGTAGGAGTCTCTCTGCACTTAATCCAATCACTAAAGCCTCACATATTTAATATCTATTATAATAATAATATCTATTGAAAAGCCAAACTGGGTTATTTAATGGAAGGGAAGTATCTTTTTTTAAAAAACTTGAAAATGTGTGTGAAATACATCTCACAACTCTACTAAACCATTGAAAATAAACCTCATATGTATAACTTGCTTGCTTTAAAGAGATATCTCCATGTCTTAACTGGAGACTTTTTAACAAAACTATTTTCTAGTGTGTTTTTTTTATTATTATTATTATTTTCTCCCTTTAATGTATCCCAAAAAAGGTATAATCTAGTTGGTCTTTATTGCAATGCCTCTTGAATATGTTTTAAATATACCCTGAAAGAGTTGGGGGATTGGGGTCACTGAACCCAATTTTTTTCTTTTGTGATTCAGATAGAGCATGAAATTCGAAAGCAACTTTCAAATTTACTCCTATTATCAAATTTTCTTCATTCTCTTGGTATCTTTATTTGAAATGCAAGAATGTAAGTTTAGATGCTGGCCCATTTTTGGTGAACAACCTGGATCGTTCTTGTTGATTGGTGGATAAATTCATCCACCAATAAAAAAAGTTCTATCCAGAGTTCTGAACCAATAAAAAGCTTAGATGCCTTCTTTTTCAAATAAAGATAGCAAGAGAACGAATAAAAATTGACAATAGGAGTAAATTAGAAAGTTGCTTAAAATTGCATGCTCTATCTGAATCACGAAAGAAAGAATTTGGTTTCAGTGTCCCTTTAGTTTTTAAAGCTTAAAGGGCTATAAAGCAACTTTCTAATATACTCCTATTATAAATTTGTCTTCGTTCTCTTGGTATGCTTTGTTGACTGAGCAGCAATGCACACTACTGGTTTCTAACTGAACACATGGGTGAGCCAATACAGCTACTGCATTTGCTGCTCATGAGCTTTCCTAGATAAACCTTTCAGCAAAGGATAACAAGAAAAAGAAGGAAATTAAATAAGAGAAGTAAATGAAAGTTGCTTAAAATTGTATTCTCTATCTGTATTTTTTTTAGGTTTCATGTCCCTTTAATTAAGATTTTGTATATTCACATATGCAGATATATGTAACTCCTCTTCATTACTAATTAGACTATAAGCTCTTTTTGGCAGGGATCCCATATCTGATGCGCTCAGTTTGTTCTTTTCATGATAAAAGTAACTTTTACCTTGCTTATGATGTCAGGAGATTGTTTATTTGAAGATAGATTTTACTTAAAATGTTTGTACGTTCTGACTCCATCTAAACAGAGAAGGGCCACTCCTACTTTACTTATTGGTGACTATTGTATGTCATATTTCTAAATTTAATAAATTATTGAGAAGGGAAACTAAAATCTATTTATTCTGAGCCTTGGTTTTATTTATTTGTTGCTTCATTGTTTATGTATCTTTATTTAAAGGGATAGAGGAGTGTAGTTCCCTACTAGTACTGTGGTGGCAGTTGTCATTATCAGACAGTGAGGATTAGAAAGAAGTACAACTCCAATACTGCAGTAATAGATGCAATTTAAAAGTAAGTAATTTTTTCAAATACATATTCAGGCAAAATATTTTCAATTTATAAATGCAGCTTTTTCATGTGTATGATCATTTTTTTGCATGCAAATTCCCTTTAATATAAAAAAGCTCAATTTACTATTTGCATGTGTATATGTACAGTGCTTTACAAATAGATATGGATAAATATATGCACAATGAAAACATTTTCAGCGTATATATATATATATATATATATATATATATATACAGGGAGTGCAGAATTATTAGGCAAGTTGTATTTTTGAGGATAAATTTTATTATTGAACAACAACCATGTTCTCAATGAACCCAAAAAACTCATTAATATCAAAGCTGAATAGTTTTGGAAGTAGTTTTTAGTTTGTTTTTAGTTATAGCTATTTTAGGGGGATATCTGAGTGTGCAGGTGACTATTACTGTGCATAATTATTAGGCAACTTAACAAAAAACAAATATATACCCATTTCAATTATTTATTTTTACCAGTGAAACCAATATAACATCTCAACATTCACAAATATACATTTCTGACATTCAAAAACAAAACAAAAACAAATCAGTGACCAATATAGCCACCTTTCTTTGCAAGGACACTCAAAAGCCTGCCATCCATGGATTCTGTCAGTGTTTTGATCTGTTCACCATCAACATTGCGTGCAGCAGCAACCACAGCCTCCCAGACACTGTTCAGAGAGGTGTACTGTTTTCCCTCCTTGTAAATCTCACATTTGATGATGGACCACAGGTTCTCAATGGGGTTCAGATCAGGTGAACAAGGAGGCCATGTCATTAGATTTTCTTCTTTTATACCCTTTCTTGCCAGCCACGCTGTGGAGTACTTGGACGCGTGTGATGGAGCATTGTCCTGCATGAAAATCATGTTTTTCTTGAAGGATGCAGACTTCTTCCTGTACCACTGCTTGAAGAAGGTGTCTTCCAGAAACTGGCAGTAGGACTGGGAGTTGAGCTTGACTCCATCCTCAACCCGAAAAGGCCCCACAAGCTCATCTTTGATGATACCAGCCCAAACCAGTACTCCACCTCCACCTTGCTGGCGTCTGAGTCGGACTGGATCTCTCTGCCCTTTACCAATCCAGCCACAGGCCCATCCATCTGGCCCATCAAGACTCACTCTCATTTCATCAGTCCATAAAACGTTAGAAAAATCAGTCTTGAGATATTTCTTGGCCCAGTCTTGACGTTTCAGCTTGTGTGTCTTGTTCAGTGGTGGTCGTCTTTCAGCCTTTCTTACCTTGGCCATGTCTCTGAGTATTGCACACCTTGTGCTTTTGGGCACTCCAGTGATGTTGCAGCTCTGAAATATGGCCAAACTGGTGGCAAGTGACATCTTGGCAGCTGCACGCTTGACTTTTCTCAGTTCATGGGCAGTTATTTTGTGCCTTGGTTTTTCCACACGCTTCTTGCGACCCTGTTGACTATTTTGAATGAAACGCTTGATTGTTCGATGATCACGCTTCAGAAGCTTTGCAATTTTAAGAGTGCTGCATCCCTCAGCAAGATATCTCACTATTTTTGACTTTTCTGAGCCTGTCAAGTCCTTCTTTTGACCCATTTTGCCAAAGGAAAGGAAGTTGCCTAATAATTATGCACACCTGATATAGGGTGTTGATGTCATTAGACCACACACCTTCTCATTACAGAGATGCACATCACCTAATATGCTTAATTGGTAGTAGGCTTTCGAGCCTATACAGCTTGGAGTAAGACAACATGCATAAAGAGGATGATGTGGTCAAAATACTCATTTGCCTAATAATTCTGCACTCCCTGTGTATATATATATATATATATATATATATATATATTATACTAGTGGGAAAGCCTGCCCAGAGAGCAGTCTATTGCGGTGATGGAACCACCAAACCACCCTGCCATTTTCGGAAGGGCAGTCCATTGTGGTGAGGGTACCACCCTGAATTCCAAAGGGTGGTGAAAGAATCCATCCACCCCTTTTGCTCTCTTTCCCCCCTCTCTTTTGCTCTCTCTCCCCTCTCTTTTGCTCTCTCTCCCCTCTCTTTTGCTCTCTCTCCCCCTCTTTTGCTCTTTCTCCCCCCTCTTTTGCTCTCTCTCTCCCCTCTCTTTTGCTTTCTCCCCCCCTCCGTTTTGCTCTCTCTCCCCCCTCTCTTATGCTCTCTCTCTCCCCCTCTCTTTTGCTCTCACTCTCCCCTCTCTTTTGCTCTATCTCTCCCCTCTCTTTTGCTTTCTCTCCCCCTCTCTTTTTGCTTTCTCTCCCCCCTCGTGTTTTCTTTCTCTGTCTCCCTCTCTTTTGCTCTCTCTCTCCCCCTCTCTTTTGCGCTCTCTCTCCCCCTCTCTTTTACTCTCTCTCCCCCCTCTCTTTTGCTCTTCTTCTCCCCCTCTCTTTTGCTCTCCCTCTCCCCTCTCTTTTGCTCTCTCTCCACCCTCTCATTTGCTCTCTCCCCTCTCTTTTGCTCTCTCTCCCCTTCTCATTTGCTCTCTCTCTCTTGCTCTCATTTGCTCTCTCTCTCGCCCCTCTCTTTTGCTCTCTCTCCTCTCTTTTGCTCTCGCTCTCCCCTCTCTTTTGCTCTATCTCTCCCCTCTCTTTTGCTTTCTCTCCCCCTCTCTTTTGCTCTCTCTCCCCCCTCTCTTTTGCTCTCTCTCCCCCCCCTCTCTTTTTGCTTTCTCTCCCCCCTCGTGTTTTCTTTCCCTGTCTCCCTCTCTGTTGCTCTCTCTCTCCCCCTCTCTTTTGCGCTCTCTCTCCCCCTCTTATTTACTCTCTCTCCCCCCTCTCTTTTGCTCTTCTTCTCCCCCTCTCTTTTGCTCTCCCTCTCCCCTCTCTTTTGCTCTCTCTTCCCCTCTCATTTGCTCTCTCCCCTCTCTTTTGCTCTCTCTCCCCTTCTCATTTGCTCTCTCTCTCTTGCTCTCATTTGCTCTCTCTCCCCTCTCTTTTGCTCTCTCTCTCCCCCCTCTCTTTTGCTCTTCTTCTCCCCCTCTCTTTTGCTCTCCCTCTCCCCTCTCTTTTGCTCTCTCTTCCCCTCTCATTTGCTCTCTCCCCTCTCTTTTGCTCTCTCTCCCCTTCTCATTTGCTCTCTCTCTCTTGCTCTCATTTGCTCTCTCTCCCCTCTCTTTTGCTCTCTCTCCTCCATCTCTTTTGCTCTCTCTCTCTCCCCTCTCTTTTGCTCTCTCACTACCCTCTTTTGCTCTCTCTCCTCCCTCTCTTTTGCTCTCTCTCTCCCCTCTCTTTTGCTCTCTCTCCCCCCTCTCTTTTGCTCTCTCTCTCTTCTCTCTCATTTGCTTTCTCTTTCCCCTCTCATTTGCTCTCTCTCTCCCCTCTTATTTGCTCTCTCTCTCCCCTCTCATTTGCTCTCTATCTCCCCTTTCTTTTGCTCTCTCTCTCCCCTCTCTTTTGCTCTCTCACGCCTCTCTCTTTTGTTCTCTCTCTCTCCCCTCTCTTTTTCTCTCTTTCCCCCCTCTTTTGCTCTCTCTCCCCCTCTCTTTTGCTCTCCCTCTCCCCCTCTCTTTTTCTTTCCCTCTCCTCTCTTTTGCTCTCCCTCTCCCCTCTCTTTTGCTCTCTCGCTCCCCTCTTTTGCTCTCTCTCCTCTCTTTGCTCTCTCTCCCCCTCTCTTTTGCTCTCCCTCTCCCCTCTCTTTTGCTCTCTCTTCCCCTCTCATTTGCTCTCTCTCTTGCTCTCATTTGCTCTCTCTCCCCTCTCTTTTGCTCTCTTGCTCCCCTCTTTTACTGTCTCGCCTCCCTCTCTTTTGCTCTCTCTCTCTCCCCTCTCTTTTGCTCTCTCTCTCCCCTCTCTTTTGCTTTCTCTCTCCTCTCTCTTTTGCTCTCTCTCTCCCCTCTCATTTGCTCTCTCTCTCCCCTCTCATTTGCTCTCTCTCTCCCCTCTCATTTGCTCTCTCTCTCCCCTCTCATTTGCTCTCTATCTCCCCTCTCTTTTGCTCTATCTCTCCTCTCTCTTTTGCTCTCTCCCCCCTCTTTTGCTCTCTCTCCCCCCTCTTTTGCTCTCCCTCTCCCCCCTCTCTTTTTCTTTCCCACTCCTCTCTTTTACTCTCCCTCTCCCCTTTCATTTGCTCTCTCTCTCTCCTATCCCTTTTGTTCTCTCTCTTCCCTCTATTTTTGCTCTCTCTCCTCTCTTTTGCTCTCTCGCTCCCTTCTTTTGCTCTCTCTCTCCCCTCTCTTTTTTTTTCTCTCTCTCTCCCCTCTCTTTTGCTCTCTCTCCCCCCTCTTTTGCTCTCGCTCCCCCCTCTCTTTTGCTCTCCCTCTCCCCCTCTCTTTTTCTTTCCCTCTCCTCTCTTTTGCTCTCCCTCTCCCCTCTCATTTGCTTTCTCCCCTCTCTTTTGCTCTCTCTTTCTCCCCTCCCTTTTGCTCTCTCTCTCTCTTCTCTCCCTTTTGCTCTCTATCTCTCTTCCCTCTCTTTTGCTCTCTCTCTCCCCTTTCTTTTGCTCTCTCGCTCCCCTCTTTAGCTCTCTCTCTCCCCTCTTTTTTTCTCTCTCTCTCCCCTCTCTCCCTCATCCCTCTCTTTTGTTCTATCTCTCCCCTCTCTTTTGCTCTCTCTCCCCCTGTCCTTTTTTTTGTGTTAGGGCACTCCCTCCCCTTTCCTGCTGAGCCGCCCACCCGCCACCCACCCACACCTCCCACCGGCACCAGCAGAAGATCGTTACAGACGGTGACACACACAGTGTCACCATCTGTAACGATCAGGCATCTGGCCTCATATGAAGGCGGAGCACCGATTGCGCTCCGGCTCCATATGCGACAGATGCCTGAAGCTTCAGGAGCTCCAGCTCTCAGCTGTTATGTTACAGCTGAGAGTTGGAGCTCCTGAAGCTGTCTCTCACTGAGGTGGCTGCGCAATCATCCAACATTCCTTTGAGGATGCATGCGCAACTGCCGACGGCGACAGACGCATCACAAACGTGATTATAGTTTAGATATACATATATATATATATATATCCTTAAAGGGATATGAAACAGTGCTCCTTTAGTAAAAACAAATATGTTAAAATAAACGTACAAAGTAAACAGCAAACACTTACATGTTTTTTTGCAAAATAAGCACTGAAATTGGTAACTTCTGCCTCTCCTGAGCATGGCCAAAACTGACTCCCAGTTTATGTTGTATTCAATGAATAGTAAAGCAGCTAATGTTACTCTAGAAGTTGTATGATATCAAGCTAGACATTCCTTCTTGTAAAGACCCAGCCTCCTTGCAGGGCTGTGATAGGAAGTAATGGACACAAATAAAAAAAAACTTTTTAAAATGATGACAAAAACATTTTGCAATCATTTCTATTAAATTCTAGACTGCTGCTTAGTGCTTTTTTTTAAATCAATGAAACACTGTTTAATATGCATTTAAACCTTATTATTTGCATTTTTAAACTTAGAGTTACATATTTCTCATAATGCAAAAAGTCCAACACCTAGATTTAGAGTTTTGCGGCCAATGGGGTGCGTTAGCTACGCGTGTTTTTTTCTAGCGCTGCTTCTAAACAACGCTGGTATTTAGAGTTCTCTGAAGGGCTGCGTTAGGCTCCAAAAAAAGGAGCGTACAGGCATATTTACCGCCACTTCAACTCTCAATACCAGCTTTGCTTACGGTACTGGCTAGCTGGAAAAACGTGCTTGTGCACTATTCCCCCATAGGAAAAAATGGGGCAGTTTGGGCTGAAAAAAAGCACCTGCAAAAAAGCAGCGTTCAGCTCCTAACGCAGCCCCATTGTTTCCTATGGGGAAACACTCTCTAAGTCTGCACCTAACACCCTAAGATGTACCCCGAGTCTAAACACCCCTTACCTTACACTTATTAACCCCTAATCTGCCACTCCGTTATCGCTGACACCTGCATTACACTATTAACACCTAATCTGCCGCTCCGGAAACCGCCGCAACCTACATTATACCTATGTACACCTAATCTGCTGCCCCTAGCATCGCCGACCCCTATATTATATTTATTTAAACCTAATCTGCCCCCCCAACTTTGCCGCTACCTTACCTACACTTATTAACCCCTAATCTGCCGACCAGACCTCGCTACTATAATAAATGTATTAACCCCTAAAGCTAAGTCTTACTCTAACCCTAACACCCCTCTAAGTTAAATATAATTTTATTGTAACTAAATAAATTAACTCTTATTAAGTATTCCTATTTAAAGCTAAATACTTACCTGTAAAATAAACCCTAATATAGCTACAATATAACTAATAATTATATTGTAGCTATTTTAGGATTTATATTTATTTTACAGGCAACTTTGTATTTATTTTAACTAGGTACAATAGCTATTAAATAGTTGTTTACTATTTAATAGCTACCTAGTTAAAATAATTACAAAATTACCTGTAAAATAAATCCTAACCTAAGTTACAATTAAACCTAACACTACACTATCAATAAATAAATTAATTAAATAAATTAACTACAATTACATGCAATTAAATAAACTAAACTAAATTACAAAAAAATAAACACTAAATTACAAAAAATAAAAAAAGAATACAAGAATTTTAAGCTAATTACACCTACTCTAAGCCACCTAATAAAATAACAAAGCCCCCCAAAATAAAAAAATTCCCTACCCTAATCTAAATTAAAAAGGTTAACAGCTCTTTTACCTTACCAGCCCTTAAAAGGGCTTTTTGCTGGGCATGCCCCAAAGAAATCACCTCTTTTGCCTGTTAAAAAAAACCACAATACCACCCCCCAACATTACAACCCACCACCCACATACCCTTGCTCTAACCCAAACCCCCTTAAATAAACCTAACACTACCCCCTGAAGATCTCCCTACCTTGAGCCGTGTTCACCCAGCCGGGCACCGATGGACCAAAAGAAGACATCCGGAGTGGCAGAAGTCTTCATCCTATCTGGCCAGAAGAGGACATCCGGACCGGCAGACATCTTCATCCAAGCGGCATCTTCTATCTTCATCCATCCGATGAGAAGTGGCTTCATCTTCAAGACCTCCGGCGACTACCCGACGAATGAAGGTCCCTTTAAGTGACGTCATCCAAGATGGCGTCCCTCGAATTCCGATTGGCTGATAGGATTCTATCAGCCAATCGGAATTAAGGTAGGAAATATCTGATTGGCTGATTGAATCAGCCAATCAGATTCAAGTTCAATCAGATTGGCTGATCCAATCAGCCAATCAGATTGAGCTTGCATTCTATTGGCTGTTCCGATCAGCCAATAGAATGCGAGCTCAATCTGATTGGCTGATTGGATCAGCCAATCCGATTGAACTTGAATCTGATTGGCTGATTCAATCAGCCAATCAGATTTTTCCTACCTTAATTCCGATTGGCTGATAGAATCCTATCAGCCAATCGGAATTCGAGGGACGCCATCTTGGATGACGTCACTTAAAGGAACCTTCATTCGTCGGGTAGTCGCCGGAGGTCTTGAAGATGAAGCCACTCCTCATAGGATGGATGAAGATAGAAGATGCCGCTTGGATGATGTCCTCTTCTGGCCAGATAGGATGAAGACTTCTGCCACTCCGGATGTCTTCTTTTGGTCCATCGGTGCCCGGCTGGGTGAACACGGCTCAAGGTAGGGAGATCTTCAGGGGGGTAGTGTTAGGTTTATTTAAGGGGATTTGGGTTAGAGCAAGGGTATGTGGGTGGTGGGTTGTAATGTTGTAATGTTGGGGGGTGGTATTGTGGGTTTTTTTACAGGCAAAAGAGCTGATTTCTTTGGGGCATGCCCCGCAAAAAGCCCTTTTAAGGGCTGGTAAAGGTAATAGAGCTTTTTAATTTAGATTAGGGTAGCTCTTAACTACTGACTTTTTTCTGCGGCTGGAGTCTTGTCGGTAGAGGGTCTAATACTCACTTCAGACTCTAAATACCAGCATTAGCCAGATCCCATTGAAAAGATAGGATACGCAATTGGCCTAAGGGGATCTGCGGTATGGAAAAGTTGCGGCTTGGAAGTGAGCGTTAGACCCTTTCCTGGCTGACTAAAAATACCAGCGGGCGGTAAAGAGCAGCGTTAGGAGCCCTTAACGCTGCTTTTGACAGCTATCGCAGAACTCTAAATCTAGGTGTAAGTTATTTTCTTAAATGTTTTGTAGTTCCCCTGAAATGTACATTTCCATAAATTCTATAAACAACACGTTTTATCAAATGCATCTGCTTTTTAAACTTTAGAATTGGAAGTTCAACTTCTTCAACTTATCACATAAAGAAAATAATATAAGTGAATATTGTTATTTTATTCCATCTTATTCATCAAAATTAAATGTAATTCCTAAAATAATTAATAAAAATACAGGGTGATTGCTGGTTTAGTATTTTTAAAAGTATGAAATTTAAATACTATTACTTTAAAGCCTTAAGGTTAAAATACTAAAGTGTAGCCCCTGTGAGCTCTATCTAAAGGACTCACAACACTGTTTGTATATAATATGAAATCAGATACTTTCCTCATGAATGGATCACATTTATCCAAATACATTATAGGTGGTATTATCAGTGAACAAATGCTGGTGTAGATTTTAGTATCTCTACGAATCAAAAACTTTGATTAAAAAGGCACTGAAGTGAATACTTATGATTACCCTGTTAAAATGTCAAGACCTTTTTATTTTAAATGACTTCAGTATATAACTGCATTATAGGTGCAATAAGGTACCCTTTTTAGATCAAATAGTAATTTTTCCTTTTTTTGGAGTGCCCCCTGCAGAATATACATGAAAACTTTCCTCTGGGACAGTGTGAGTGATACTAAGCAGAACTGGTCATTACAGGTAACCTTATACAAATTACTAGAAGATGCTTGTGGCTGTTAGAGAAAGCTGCTTATCACTGACCAATGTGCAACTTGGATGCTGTTGTTTCACCCTGTAGTTTTTTTCTCAATAAAATTGAATTAATTAATTAGTGTAAAATCATAGTTGCCCTTGATGTGTTTAACAATGTAAATTGACTATCCAGACATTAACAGAATAACATAGCCTTGTGTTGTTGTCTGCGCAGTCTCTCAGTGAATCCTACAGACAAATACATGTATGTTTCTTACATCCTTTTTATAAAGTAAAGCAAATGTCAATGTCATATGTTTATAGTCTAAGTATTTGGCATTTCAAAACTATTTAATCATTTAAACCATTTAGACATAATTAAAATGTGATTTAAATTAGACTATATTTTAATGTATATATCATATTAAACATGTTTTGTATTATGTTAAATAATATGTATATCTGGACAAGGTTCTAAATGATTTCATTATTACATTTCATCAGGTGACTAAAGTTACATGTTACTTGCACCAGTACGTAACCCCACCAGTGAGCCTGTAGAGGCCTATGATGAAGCTCATCGCCGGACAAAGGCTGTTATAGAGAGACTGCTTGAGCTCCTTAAGATGCTTTGCTGTTATAGAGAGACTGCTTGAGCTCCTTAAGAGCTGTTATAAAGAGACTGCTTGAGCTCCTTAAGAGCTGTTATAGAGAGACTGCTTGAGATCCTTAAGAGCTGTTATAGAGAGACTGTTTGAGCTCCTTAAGAGCTGTTATAGAGAGACTGCTTAAGCTCCTTAAGAGCTGTTATAGAGAGACTGCTTGAGCTCCTTAAGAGCTGTTATAGAGAGACTGCTTAAGCTCCTTAAGAGCTGTTATAGAGAGACTGCTTGAGCTCCTTAAGAGCTGTTATAGAGAGACTGCTTGAGCTCCTTAAGAGCTGTTATAGAGAGACTGCTTGAGCTCCTTAAGATGCTTTGCTGTTATAGAGAGACTGCTTGAGCTCCTTAAGAGCTGTTATAGAGAGACTGCTTGAGCTCCTTAAGAGCTGTTATAGAGAGACTGTTTGAGCTCCTTAAGAGCTGTTATAGAGAGACTGCTTGAGCTCCTTAAGAGTTGTTATAGAGAGACTGCTTGGGCTCCTTAAGAGCTGTTATAGAGAGACTGCTTGAGCTCCTTAAGAGCTGTTATAGAGAGACTGCTTGAGCTCCTTAAGAGCTGTTATAGAGAGACTGCTTGAGCTCCTTAAGAGCTGTTATAGAGAGACTGCTTGAGCTCCTTAAGAGCTGTTATAGAGAGACTGCTTGAGCTCCTTAAGATGCTTTGCTGTTATAGAGAGACTGCTTGAGCTCCTTAAGATGCTTTGCTGTTATAGAGAGACTGCTTGAGCTCCTTAAGAGCTGTTATAGAGAGACTGCTTGAGCTCCTTAAGAGCTGTTATAGAGAGACTGCTTGAGCTCCTTAAGATGCTTTGCTGTTATAGAGAGACTGCTTGAGCTCCTTAAGATGCTTTGCTGATATAGAGAGACTGCTTGAGCTCCTCAAGAGCTGTTATAGAGAGACTGCTTGAGCTCCTTAAGAGCTGTTATAGAGAGACTGCTTGAGCTCCTTAAGATGCTTTGCTGTTATAGAGAGACTGCTTGAGCTCCTTAAGATGCTTTGCTGTTATAGAGAGACTGCTTGAGCTCCTTAAGATGCTTTGCTGATATAGAGAGACTGCTTGAGCTCCTTAAGATGCTTTGCTGTTATAGAGAGACTGCTTGAGCTCCTTAAGATGCTGTTATAGAGAGACTGCTTGAGCTCCTTAAGAGCTGTTATAGAGAGACTGCTTGAGCTCCTTAAGATGCTTTGCTGTTATAGAGAGACTGCTTGAGCTCCTTAAGATGCTTTGCTGTTATAGAGAGACTGCTTGAGCTCCTTAAGATGTTTTGCTGTTATAGAGAGACTGCTTGAGCTCCTTACGATGCTTTGCTGTTATAGAGAGACTACTTGAGCTCCTTAAGATGCTTTGCTGTTATAGAGAGACTGCTTGAGCTCCTCAAGAGCTGTTATAGAGAGACTGCTTGAGCTCCTTAAGAGCTGTTATAGAGAGACTGCTTGAGCTCCTTAAGATGCTTTGCTGTTATAGAGAGACTGCTTGAGCTCCTTAAGATGCTTTGCTGTTATAGAGAGACTACTTGAGCTCCTTACGATGCTTTGCTGTTATAGAGAGACTGCTTGAGCTCCTTAAGATGCTTTGCTGTTATAGAGAGACTGCTTGAGCTCCTTAAGATGCTTTGCTGTTATAGAGAGACTGCTTGAGCTCCTTAAGATGCTTTGCTGTTATAGAGAGACTGCTTGAGCTCCTTAAGATGCTTTGCTGTTATAGAGAGACTGCTTGAGCTCCTTAAGATGCTTTGCTGTTATAGAGAGACTGCTTGAGCTCCTTAAGATGCTTTGCTGTTATAGAGAGGCTCTGCTTGAGCTCCTTAAGATGCTTTGCTGTTATAAAGAGACTGCTTGAGCTCCTTAAGATGTTTTGCTGTTATAGAGAGACTGCTTGAGCTTCTTAAGATGCTTTTCTGTTATAGAGAGACTGCTTGAGCTCCTTAAGATGCTTTGCTGTTATAGAGAGACTGCTTGAGCTTCTTAAGATGCGTTGCTGTTATAGAGAGACTGCTTGAGCTCCTTAAGATGCTTTGCTGTTTTAGAGAGACTGCTTGAGCTCCTTAAGAGCTGTTATAGAGAGACTGCTTGAGCTCCTTAGGAGCTGTTTTAGAGAGACTGCTTGAGCTCCTTAAGAGCTGTTATTGAGAGACTGCTTGAGCTCCTTAGGAGCTGTTTTAGAGAGACTGCTTGAGCTCCTTAAGAGCTGTTATAGAGAGACTGCTTAAGCTCCTTAAGAGCTGTTATAGAGAGACTGCTTGAGCTCCTTAAGAGCTGTTATAGAGCGATTGCTTGAGCTCCTTAAAGTGAATGTCAATTTTGATGCTAAAGTGCCCAGTTTTTAAAAATTTGATTAAAAACAGGGGCACTTTAATTCATAAAAAATTACATTTCTCTCCTGTTGTGAAAAAAACTTACCTTTTAATCTTCACAGCAACTCCAGCTTCCTCCACCCATCGCAAAGCCTCTTCCTGGGTCTAAAATGAGGAATCCCGCTTCCTCCAATCAAGGCATTGAATCAGAGACTGCTTGAGCTCCTTAAGAGCTGTTATAGAGAGACTGCTTGAGCTCCTTAAGATGCTTTGCTGTTATAGAGAGACTGCTTGAGCTCCTTAAGATGCTTTGCTGTTATAGAGAGACTACTTGAGCTCCTTACGATGCTTTGCTATTATAGAGAGACTGCTTGAGCTCCTTAAGATGCTTTGCTGTTATAGAGAGACTGCTTGAGCTCCTTAAGATGCTTTGCTGTTATAGAGAGACTGCTTGAGCTCCTTAAGATGCTTTGCTGTTATAGAGAGACTGCTTGAGCTCCTTAAGATGCTTTGCTGTTATAGAGAGACTGCTTGAGCTCCTTAAGATGCTTTGCTGTTATAGAGAGACTGCTTGAGCTCCTTAAGATGCTTTGCTGTTATAGAGAGGCTCTGCTTGAGCTCCTTAAGATGCTTTGCTGTTATAAAGAGACTGCTTGAGCTCCTTAAGATGTTTTGCTGTTATAGAGAGACTGCTTAAGCTTCTTAAGATGCTTTGCTGTTATAGAGAGACTGCTTGAGCTCCTTAAGATGCTTTGCTGTTATAGAGAGACTGCTTGAGCTTCTTAAGATGCGTTGCTGTTATAGAGAGACTGCTTGAGCTCCTTAAGATGCTTTGCTGTTTTAGAGAGACTGCTTGAGCTCCTTAAGAGCTGTTATAGAGAGACTGCTTGAGCTCCTTAGGAGCTGTTTTAGAGAGACTGCTTGAGCTCCTTAAGAGCTGTTATTGAGAGACTGCTTGAGCTCCTTAGGAGCTGTTTTAGAGAGACTGCTTGAGCTCCTTAAGAGCTGTTATAGAGAGACTGCTTAAGCTCCTTAAGAGCTGTTATAGAGAGACTGCTTGAGCTCCTTAAGAGCTGTTATAGAGCGATTGCTTGAGCTCCTTAAAGTGAATGTCAATTTTGATGCTAAAGTGCCCAGTTTTTAAAAATTTGATTAAAAACAGGGGCACTTTAATTCATAAAAAATTACATTTCCCTCCTGTTGTGAAAAAAACTTACCTTTTAATCTTCACAGCAACTCCAGCTTCCTCCACCCATCGCAAAGCCTCTTCCTGGGTCTAAAATGAGGAATCCCGCTTCCTCCAATCAAGGCATTGAATCAGACACTGATTCCCCCGGGGGGGAAGCCGTGTTTGTAGGATGACCTTTCCATCATTTCTGAGGTCAGAAATGGCTTGCAATGACCGGAGGAAGCTGGAGCTGCTGTCAAGTTTAAAAGGTAAGGTTTTTTTTTCACAACAGGAGTGAAATGTAAATTTTGATGAATTAAAGTGCCCCTGTTTTTAATCGAATTTTTAAAAACCGGGCACTTTAGCATCAAAATTGACATTCACTTTAAGATGCATTTCAGTGTCTTGATTGGTCTGATGGGGATCTACAGTACAGTCCTGAGAAGGTTGTGAAGATTGTGATTGCCTGCAACATCCTTCATAAACTAGCCAAGCAAGGAGGACGGCTGCAGGACCTCCAGGTTCCTGAGCAACTAATTGAAAGGGATAATGAGGAAGAGGAGAGCCAGGCCTGGAGGAAGAAGCCAATGTCAGAGCAACATTAATTCAAAAATACTTTACAAGGTTAACAGCATATCATTGTATCATTTTGTGTATTGAGTTAATGAATTTTTGTTGTAAATTAAATTGTAGACATGTTTTGTTTTCCCCTCTTCTTTTAAAAATGTATAACATTTATAAAAAAATCTGTAAATGTATTTACACTTCAAAGATAAATATCCAAAATAAGACTCTGACATATCCCAGCCAGAAGAATGTATCCTTCATCTATATGCATCAATATACCATCAGAAGGTTATCAAGGTAAGAAGGATTTTATTAAAGGAGATAAACTTGATACATTTAGATATCATGGGCAAGATTACATACTGCTGAAACCCTCATTGCCCGTAAATTCACCTTGCACATCGGGAATCACAAATAGCACCGGCAGTTCATAACCTGCCATAAGTCAAATAAACTGGCGATGTCCCGAAATGTGCGTAAACACACATAACTAATAATAAAACTATTAACCCCTAAACTGCTATTCATCCACTTTACAATCTACCTAATACATGTGTTAACCCCTAATCTGCCTTCCCCCACATCGCAAAATACCTAATTACACTATTAACCACTAAACCGCCACCCCTCACATCTCAATAAACCTAATTAACCTATTAACTCCTAAACCGCCACCCCCCACAATGCAGATAACTAATCTAATCACTAAGCCCCCTAACCTAACACCCCCTAAATTAACCCCAATTACATTAAATAAAAAAACTAACATTACTTAAAAAAATAAGATTAAATTAAAATAAATAACTCTAAAATTACAAAAAATAAAAAAGTCTAAAATAACAGAATTTTTTTTTTTTATCAAAAATAGAAAAATTAAAATTAAACCTAATCTAATACTCCTATAAAAATAAAAAAGCCCCCCCAAAATAAAAACACCTCCTAATCTAACACTAAACTACCAATAGCCCTTAAAAGGGACTTTTTGTAGGGCATTGCCCTAAGTTAAACAGCTCTTTTACCTAAGAAAATAGCAGGTAATTATGTACTTAATCAACAATGACGAAACCGGCTCTTTCCAATCATGGCTCCCCCCCCTCCCAGTAGCATCCATCTGGTGAGGCCACGCCGTGATTGGAGGAAGCCGGTTTCGTCATTGCTGTGTAAGTGCAGCAGGAAGAAGCTGGCGGGGGGGGGTCGGCGATCCGGCATTTCCAGAGAAGAAAGTATTTGTAAAATCCTGTGCAATGTAAACTTTCATGAATGAAAGTACCCCTGTTTTTAATAGTTTTTTTTAAAAACCGGGCACTTTATCATGAAAGTTGACATTCACTTTAAACACTGGAATAATTAAGTTTCCTCAAAGAAATCATGTTCATTGCTTATTTAACCATATCCACAACCTTTTAAATTAATTGTTTTAACATTTTTTTTACAAAATCTAAATAAAATAAAGCATAATTTTAAAAAGTTTCACCTAGATTGCGAGTTTTGCGTTAGAGGCTATGCGGTGCTAACGAGCAGTTTATGCTCACCCCTCACTTACAGACAACGCTGGTATTATGGGTTTTTACAAACCCGGCGTTAACCGCAAAAAAGTGATCGTAGAGCAAAATTTTGCTCCACATCTCACCTCAATACCAGCGCTGCTTACGTTAGCGGTGAGCTGGCTGAACGTGCTCGTGCACAATTTCCCCATAGGAATCCATGGGGGAGAGCCTGCTGAAAAAAAAAAACAACACCTGCAAAAAAGCAGTGTAAAGCTCCTAACGCAGCCCCATTGATTCCTATGGGGAAAATACATTTATGTCTACACCTAACACTAATAGTTAAATTGTATCTAGCTTAGGGTTTATTTTTATTTTACAGGCAAGTTTGTATTTATTTTAACTAGGTACAATAGTTATTAAATAGTTATTAACTATTTAATAACTACCTAGCTAAAATAAATACAAATATACCTGTAAAATTAAACCTAACCTAAGTTACAATTACACCTAACACTACCACTATAATTAAATTAATTCCCTAAATTAAATAAAATTATCTAAAGTACAAAAAAAACCCCACTAAATTACAGAAAATATAAAAATTACAAGATTTTTAAACTAATTACACCTAATCTAATCCCCCTAACAAAATAAAAAAGCCCTCCAAAATAAAAAAAGTCCTACCCTACACTAAATTACAAATAGCCCTTAAAAGGGCCTTTTGCGGGGCATTGCCCCAAAGTAATCAGATCTTTTACCTGTAAAAAAAAATACAAATCCCCCCCAACATTAAAACCCACCACCCACACAACCAACCCTACTCTGAAACCCACCCAATACCCCCTTAAAAAAAACTAACACTAACCCCCTGAAGATCACCCTACCGGGAGACGTCTTCATCCAACCAGGCAGAAGTGGTCCTCCAGACGGGCAGAAGTCTTCATCCAAGCCGGGCAGAAGTGGTCCTCCAGATGGGCAGACCGGGCACTTTATCATGAAAGTTGACATTCACTTTAAACACTGGAATAATTAAGTTTCCTCAAAGAAATCATGTTCATTGCTTATTTAACCATATCCACAACCTTTTAAATTAATTGTTTTAACATTTTTTTTACAAAATCTAAATAAAATAAAGCATAATTTTAAAAAGTTTCACCTAGATTGCGAGTTTTGCGTTAGAGGCTATGCGGTGCTAACGAGCAGTTTATGCTCACCCCTCACTTACAGACAACGCTGGTATTATGGGTTTTTACAAACCCGGCGTTAACCGCAAAAAAGTGATCGTAGAGCAAAATTTTGCTCCACATCTCACCTCAATACCAGCGCTGCTTACGTTAGCGGTGAGCTGGCTGAACGTGCTCGTGCACAATTTCCCCATAGGAATCCATGGGGGAGAGCCTGCTGAAAAAAAAAAATAACACCTGCAAAAAAGCAGTGTAAAGCTCCTAACGCAGCCCCATTGATTCCTATGGGGAAAATACATTTATGTCTACACCTAACACTAATAGTTAAATTGTATCTAGCTTAGGGTTTATTTTTATTTTACAGGCAAGTTTGTATTTATTTTAACTAGGTACAATAGTTATTAAATAGTTATTAACTATTTAATAACTACCTAGCTAAAATAAATACAAATATACCTGTAAAATTAAACCTAACCTAAGTTGCAATTACACCTAACACTACCACTATAATTAAATTAATTCCCTAAATTAAATAAAATTATCTAAAGTACAAAAAAAACCCCACTAAATTACAGAAAATAATATAAAAATTACAAGATTTTTAAACTAATTACACCTAATCTAATCCCCCTAACAAAATAAAAAAGCCCTCCAAAATAAAAAAGTCCTACCCTACACTAAATTACAAATAGCCCTTAAAAGGGCCTTTTGCGGGGCATTGCCCCAAAGTAATCAGATCTTTTACCTGTAAAAAAAAATACAAATCCCCCCAACATTAAAACCCACCACCCACACAACCAACCCTACTCTGAAACCCACCCAATACCCCCTTAAAAAAAACTAACACTAACCCCCTGAAGATCACCCTACAGGGAGACGTCTTCATCCAACCAGGCAGAAGTGGTCCTCCAGACGGGCAGAAGTCTTCATCCAAGCCGGGCAGAAGTGGTCCTCCAGATGGGCAGAAGTCTTCATCCAGACGGTATCTTCTATCTTCATCCATCCGGCACGGAGCGGGTCCATCTTCAAGACATCCGACGCGGAGCTTCCTCTTGATCCGTCTTCTTACTAAATGACGGTACCTTTAAGTGCATCAGCCAATAGGATTTTTTCAACCTTAATTCCGAATGGCTGATAGAATTCTATCAGCCAATCGGAATTGAAGGGACGCCATCTTGGATGACGTCACTTAAAGGTACCGTCATTTAGTAAGAAGACTCCGGATGAAGAGGATGCTCCACGTCGGATGTCTTGAAGATGGACCCGCTCCGCGTCGGATGGATGAAGATAGAAGTTGCCGTCTGGATGAAGACTTCTGCCCGTCTGGAGGAACACTTCTGCCCGGCTTGGATGAAGACTTCTGCCCGTCTGGAGGACCACTTCTGCCCAGTTGGATGAAGACGTCTCCCAGTAGGGTGATATTCAGGGGGTTAGTGTTAGGTTTTTTTAAGGGGGTATTGGGTGGGTTTTAGAGTAGGGTTGATTGTGTGGGTGCTGGGTTTTAATGTTTGGGGGGATCTGTAATTTTTTTTACAGGTAAAAGAGCTGATTACTTTTGGGCAATGCCCCGCAATAGGTCCTTTTAAGGGCTATTTGTAATTTAGTGTAGGGTATGGCTTTTTTTATTTTGGGGGGGCTTTTTTATTTTGTTAGGGGGATTAGATTAGGTGTAATTAGTTATCTTGTAATTTTTTTATTATTTTCTGTAATTTAGTGTTTGTTTTTTTGTACTTTAGATAATTTTATTTAATTTAGGGAATTAATTTAATTATAGTGGTAGTGTTAGGTGTAATTGTAACTTAGGTTTTATTTTACAGGTACTTTTGTCTTTATTTTAGCTAGGTAGTTATTAAATAGTTAATAACTATTTAATAACTATTCTACCTAGTTAAAATAAATACAAACTTGCCTGTAAAATAAAAATAAACCCTAAGCTAGCTAAAATATAACTATTAGTTATATTGTAGCTAGCTTAGGGTTTATTTTATAGGTAAGTATTTAGTTTTAAATAATAATTTAGTTAATGATAGTTATTTTATTTATATTTATTTAAATTATATTTAAATTAGGGGGGGTTAGGGTTAGGGTTAGACTTAGATTTAGGGGTTAATAACTTTAATATAGTGGCAGCGAAGTTGGGGGCTGCAGATTGGGGTTAATAAATGTAGGTAGGTGTCAGCGATGTTAGGGACGGCAGATTAGAGGTTAATAAAATGTAACTAGTGTTTGCTAGGCGGGAGTGCGTCGGTTTAGGGGTTAATATATTTATTATAGTGGCGGCAATGTCCGGTCCAGCAGATTAGGGGGTAAAATTGCTTTTAAAGTATTTGCGATGTTGGGGGGCCTCGGTTTAGGGGTTAATAGGTAGTTTATGGGTGTTAGTGTACTTTTTAGCACTTTAGTTAAGAGTTTTATGCTACAGCGTTTTAGTGTAAAACTCTTAATTACTGACTTTTAAATGTGGTACCAGTCTTGACAGGAGAGGGTCTACCGCTCACTTTTTAGAAGACTCGTAATACCGGTGCTATGCAAGTCCCATTGAAGAAATAGGATACGCAATTGACGTAACTGGATTTGCGGTATTTCCGAGTCTGGCCAAAAAAGTGAGCGGTACACCTGTACCTCGTAATACCAGCGGGCATTAAAAAGCAGCATTGGGACCGGCCAACGCTGCTTTTTAGGCCTAACGCAAGACTCGTAATCTAGCCGTTTGCATATTTTTATTTAATTTAATTTTAAAAAATAATTTATAATTTTACACAATATTAAACATATTATAAATAAACTATATTTATGCAAGAAAATTATGTATTTAAAATAAAATATCATATTATGTGATTCAATAACATTGCTAAGAATATCTGAAAAGCATTGCACTGTTTCAACAAAATGAAATGTGGAGCCTTTTTATGCTTGCTTTTTCACAGATGCAACAGTTTGTATGTTATTTTTTGTTCAAGTATTTACAATGTTTATCTAATTTAAAAATAAACATTTTAAAGCAACAAAATTACATCAGGATCATAGTAAACCTGGCCCGCAAGGGCTCTGGAGCAGCTTAGTACATGAAGCCTTATTTTAACCGTTTAAAATGTTTAATCCTTGTTGTATAAGATAAACAAGTTAATGTTATTGTTATTTTGCATTCATATGACAGTTAATTTGAACCTCTTTTCTCTCATAGCTCAGGAAAAGGTTGTTGAGGGTTCCTCCGTGCCTACGGTGTTGGTGGCAAGTATGCATGCATAGTTATCAATGATATAATGTGTCTTAATGTCTCACTCTTTAGTATTAGTTTTTCTTTTGTTGTGTATTATACACACGATTTTTATATTTCTATTTTTGTCTCTCTTTTACTCTCTCACAAAAAAAATTGCGTTTCTAAAATTATCTGAGGCAATTGCCGTACTGATGAGACTCCTTAGGTCATTTCACCAGAGCGGAGAGCTTTAGCTTATCAGGCCCATAGGCACATAGTTATTAAGGTCTGGCCACCAGCAGGGGGGTGTCAATCAACCCGATTGTACTCGATCGGGTTGATTTCCTGCGATGTCTGTCCGCCTGCTCAGAGCAGGCGGACAGGTTATGGAGCAGCGGTCTTTGTGACCAATGCTTCATAACTGCTGTTTCTAGCGAGTCTAATGACTCGCCAGAAACACGGGGCATCAAGCTCCATTCGGAGCTTGATACATATGCCCCACAGTCTCTTCATCGTATAGTCTCTCTTTTGCAATTGTTCTTTTTCTGTAAATTGATTGAAATATTTCTCTATTTAAATTTTAATATGTTTCTCTGTATGATTAAATCTTTCTCCTAGTCTATCAATGCATCTTTCTCTCTCTTGATCTGTTGAACTCTTTCTTTCTTTCTCTCTCTCTCTCTCTGTCTATATCTCATAGTCTCTCTCTCTCTGTCCTGATGATCAAAACTGCTGCAATGTGGTGATATATTCAAAAGGGATGTCACAGAAATGAGATTGCCAGTGAAATATTTAAAACCTCTTAAATCAGTGTTTGAAGGCAGCCGAACCGAGAGGCATTTTACAATACATCACAATGGGTGGCGATGCTGGCAATATAAACAAAGAGCTACATTTAGCCACCAATCAGCAAGCACTACCCAGGCGCTGAACCAAAAATTGGTCGGCTCCTAAGCTTACATTCCTGCTTTTAAAATAAAGATACCAAGAGAACAAAAAAATTGATGAAAGGAGTAAATTAGAAAGTTTCTTAAAATTGCATGCTCTATCTGAATCATGAAAGAAAAAAAATGGGTTTCATATCCCTTTAAGTATGAACTGCTTGCTTTTTTTCTATCACATCCAGTGTACTTAAATAACGATTTAGACTGTGCATATTAAATATGATTTATTCCTGTGTAATTTATATACAAATTTAACGTTTTTGACAAAATAAGATTTTTTTGCAACCGGTTTTGTTACAATTTTTCATGCACCTTAACAATACAATTTTTGCCTGAGTATTTCTGTGTGAATGGTTCAAATATTAGTTTTGTATAATTTTTAAATTGCAAATTTAATTCTGCAGTTTTGTAATGTATGCATTCCATACATTTTACCAGGAAAATAGGACTGGAGAGTATTCTTATAAAATCTCATCAGCCTAGATACCTTTTTAGAATCTAGCCCATAGTCCCACACACTACGATATGAGTTTTTTATTTAAAATTCAAAAAATGTGATAAAAAAGCCCTATTGTGATGCAGGTCATGATGCTCTAGATTCTCACCTGTATAACATACTCTTCAAACAATTTACCTCCATGGCCCCAGTACCATAGAAGCAGATTGAATGCTGAGTATGTTCCATAGGTGTGAGTCTTTTACTTAATTATACACACTACAACAGAGTGTGTCCTCATTGGTGATGGAGATTGGACAGGAGGAGGAGGACTATCAGGTGTAGGAGGAGAGGGTGTGCCAGAAAGAGGAGGCAGAGAAGAAGGTGCAGGGTTTGAGGATGGTACTGTGCTGTGTCTGTTGTCCCCAGGGCTGGCGCTTGCATACAGGCACTGTAGGCAGTCACCTTATGCGCCCAAGCAGGGGGGTGCAATCTTGGAGCGGCAAAACTAATATATTTAAAATATATAAAAAAATTTACATTTTAATTTTTTTAGTTGGTTCCTGCAGAGTGCATTAAAACGTAAATTATGATATTCCAATTTCCAGCATGCTGCCAGTGCCAGCAGGAGTTTTTTTAATTCAATTTAAAAACTGGCAGCATCCAAGAGTAAATTTAATGACAGGCTATTGGTGATATATGTTGTGCTGCGCAATGCACAACGTGTCGGCTGCCTGTTTGGGGTAAAAAACTAAGTCTGCATGTCAAACTGTATTTTGTATGTGACTGACGTGCACTCGTGCAGACTAAGTTTTTTACCCCAGACAGGCAGCCAAAACTTTGTGCGCTGTGCAGCACAACATATATTGCCAAGTAGCCCGTCATTAAATTTATTCAGAACTTGGCTGTGATGGCTGCCGTGACCCCAATGCATATAGCTAAGCCTGAAGTGTCAGCTGTCAGGTGCCGCACATGCTTTTGAGTCCTCCAGGCCCTGCCCCCCGTGCAGTGATGCTTCTTGGTTTCAGAATCACCACACACAGGGCAGGGGTGGATTACATGTGCTGTAGGCTGCCCTCCCTTCTGTGCTCCTTTATGGCGGATTGACGACTTTGGCTTCTGGCATGATCATCCCACTAAAGCTTCAGAGGCAGTGACTGACTGGTGTGTCCAGCTGCTCTCACCCGGAAAAGTTCTGCGCACTATCGCAGCCTTGCAGAGCCAGCAGACTATTAACAACATGGTCATTGAGGGAGAAATGGAGGAGGCAAGTCCTCTGGGGCAGTCAGTGGCTCTATCTCCATGTCACTTACACTTTGACCCCTCATTCACGTCTGTCACTGGCAGTTGGTAATAATAAATCAATTAGATTTTCAAAATTTTATAAATATCTGTGCATGTGTGTATATATATATATATATATATATATATATATATATATATATATATATATAAAATGTGTGTGTGTGTGTGTATATATATATATATACTATATAGATATATAATATATATAATTTAAATATATAATATATTTATATAATATATATTATATATATATATTTATATTTATATATATATATATATATATATATATATATATTATATATATATATATATATACACTATATATCTATATATATATATATATGTGTGTGTGTGTGTGTGTGTGTGTTATGCATCACAACCACTGTCTGATGTGTTATGCAGCAAAACCACTGTCTGATTTGCTATGCAGCACTACCACTGTCTGATTTGAATTTAGCCACCAATAAGCAAGCGCTACCCAGGTGCTGAACAAAAAAATGGGCCAGCTTCTAAGCTTACATTCCTGCTTTTTAAATACAGATACCACAAGAACAAAGAAAATTGAAAATAGGAGTTGATTAGAAAGTTGCTTAAAATGTCATGCTCTAAGTTTTTTTTTTTTTTTTTTTTTTCTATTTTATTTATAACCAGCAATGCATACAACAGAGAAAAGAAAGAAAAACATATCTTGTGCCACGCAGGGCTCATAAGAAAACAAAAAAAAAGAGATAACATAAAATCAAAAAGATTTATCAGTGTTATTAACATTTCACCAAGTTAAGTTGTATATTCTGCTGTGGTTTTTCTTTTTAACTTTACAAAACAAATTCTTCAGACGTCATGCCCTTCATGACGTCACATATAGAATGGACAAACAAAACAACATAAAAAAAAAAAAGCTGAGAGACCCAACTAAATAAACTGTGTCATTGAGATCATATGTTTATGCAACTTAATATTCTCTACTGATTCATAACAAAGTTGTGCTAAAGTCTGCACATAGTGTCTTAACATTTTTAAGGTCTATATGGGGGGTATCTTTTTGATCATTCTATTGTGACAATTTGATCCTTTACTAGATCTAAGTATTTAATCAAGAGAGTAGTCGAAGTCCAAGTCAAGAGTAGGACAAAAACAGCCTCTAAGCAGGTGAGCAGGTCAGACCAAAGCAGAACAGTATATAGCACATAACAATACTGCAAGGTTAGAGAGAGAAAGAGAGAGAGAAAAAAAACAGAAAAAAAAAACCCAAGGAGGTGTTCATCATTCGCTGTCCCCTCCTCCCCCCAATTACCAGATACCAAGAAGAACTATTTCTGAATTTTTAAATGGAAAAATCAGGTAATCAATTTCCCTTTCATGGAATGTTTTTATGAAAGCTGCCCATTTATTGAAGAAGTTCTTTATATCCGATTCCTTGTCAATATTCATATCTTTTTGTTCAAGTACACACTGTTTTTTTTAGATAATTCTTAACTTCGGCAATAGTCGGTAATGTTTGCATTTTCCATTTTTTACAAATCAAATACCTAGAGGTTAGGATAGAGAGATTTATTAATTTTTCATTACTCTGGTAACTCCTCTCTATGTTTAAACATAGTATAATTTGATATAGTGTTAGGGTAAGTGTTTCGATTTTCAAAACAGTTTTAAGCCAGTATTCTAGCTTATTGCAAAATCTTCTGATTTTGGGACACTGCCAAAACATATGTATCAGATCTGCCGCTGGAAAAGAACATTTAGGGCATTTATTAAATTGTTGGTTATGCACTCTGAGGCCTTTCTCCTGGGTGAAGTAGGCCCTGTGAAGAAGTCTGACATGTGCCTCCCGCCAGGTGGCAGATAATGTGGTTGATGCCACTTTATTAATTGATAACTGGAGAGTTTTTATTTCAATGTTGCTTTGAGGTATTAAGGAAGACCATGCCGTTGCCATTTTATCCAGAATAGGGGCGTCTTTGCTTACAGTAAGTATGTGATAGCACGGGGCAATGGACATGTAGCCATTCTTAGTCATAGTTAACCAGTTTTCCAGTTTACCTAGCACCCAGGACCATCCTGCCTCTCTAGCTAATTCAGTAGTGAAATGTCTTATTTGCAGGTATGCGAAGAAGTCTTTATTAAGAAGATTAAATTCGTTCTTCAGTTCCTCAAAGGTTTTAATACATTTTCTATCGCTATCTATCAAATATTTCCTGTCGAGGCCATTGTTATGCCATCTATTAAAGACTGTGGAATTTATACCTGCTTGACATTGCGGGTTCCCGATCAGGGGAAGATAATTTGAAGCAATGCTGGTTATTGCCAGGTTTTTGGTTATTTTCCACCATGCTTTGATGGGGTTATATATGGTTTTAAATCTCTTGATCTTTGCTGGGAGCTTCTTTGGTAGGCAGTGAATCATGGCTAGTGGAAGGTATGGTTCACAGATGTTCAGTTCCAGTTCGTTGTTTAAAATGTAATTTTTAGTGAACATCCAGTCCGTTACTATACGTGCTAAAAAGCTAAGGTTGTAGAATCTAATATTTGGTACTGCTAGGCCTCCATAGTCCTTTGATGCTGTAAGTTTGGCAAGAGATATCTTGGATCTTTTCCCTTGCCATATGAACTGTCTAAGTGAGGTATTGATAACGCGAATATCTTTCTCTAGCAAGATTAGTGGAACGTTTTGCAGGATATTGAGAAGTTTAGGGAGAAGAATCATTTTAAATAGGATGGTATGTAATCTATGGAGGGGGGTGTCAAAATGTATCCTCAATTCAAAGGTAAATAAGTGTGTGAAGCGCTAAGGCTTAGCCCACCTGGCCAATCTACGAGTAACTGTCTCCTTCCCAGACAGTGAAAACAAACAAATGGTTACAATATGGTTTGTAGATGGCGCTATAAGCTATGGGAAAAACTCAATACTACACTACGATCTACTATAAGAATACACTTGAGACAATCTATAAATATATAGAATAATAAACAATTTATTCAGATGCTAAAAAATAAAAAGAATAACAACCACATAAAATAGCACTTTAAAATCTATACGATTCAATCACAACTCATTCAGAATACACACTCATTCAAATGCAGGTTTAAACAATTCATGAATTAATATATAGACCCTTTGGTGATGTATAAAAAATTGATGTATAACAAATTGCTTTAAAAAATGACTTTTTCGGGTTAGTCGGTCTCCAGATAGAGTTTAGGATCTAAACATATATCGGGTGTTTCTACACACAGATCTCTTTTTGTAAAAAGATTTTACCCTTAATTCACACACAGTTGGTGTCTAATTTCTCCAAACAATCCTTTCTTTAGAGGGGATTTTTCCACAGTCAATTATTTCCTTAAGGGGTTTTTTGTCCACAGTTAATTAATTAATTCTTGCAATTTTGTTTCTATTTGATACAACTCAGGCAAAGGTGCTTTGAGCAGAAAATATTACGATAGTGAAGGATAGATACTTAGATGTATGTGCACATACATCTAAGTATCTATCCTTCACTATCGTAATATTTTCTGCTCAAAGCACCTTTGCCTGAGTTGTATCAAATAGAAACAAAATTGCAAGAATTAATTAATTAACTGTGGACAAAAAACCCCTTAAGGAAATAATTGACTGTGGAAAAATCCCCTCTAAAGAAAGGATTGTTTGGAGAAATTAGACACCAACTGTGTGTGAATTAAGGGTAAAATCTTTTTACAAAAAGAGATCTGTGTGTAGAAACACCCGATATATGTTTAGATCCTAAACTCTATCTGGAGACCGACTAACACGAAAAAGTCATTTTTTAAAGCAATTTGTTATACATCAATTTTTTATACATCACCAAAGGGTCTATATATTAATTCATGAATTGTTTAAACCTGCATTTGAATGAGTGTGTATTCTGAATGAGTTGTGATTGAATCATATAGATTTTAAAGTGCTATTTTATGTGGTTGTTATTCTTTTTATTTTTTAGCATCTGAATAAATTGTTTATTATTCTATATATTTATAGATTGTCTCAAGTGTATTCTTATAGTAGATCGTAGTGTAGTATTGAGTTTTTCCCATAGCTTATAGCGCCATCTACAAACCATATTGTAACCAAAATGTATCCTCACCTGCGTGGCCAAAAATCCTAGCACTGGCCCTGATTGTCCCTGCAGCACTTGGGACTCCCTTAAAGCTTGAGCTAATTCTGTAACAGCTTGAAGCAAGTTTTTCACCTCAGCCCAGAGGGCATTGAGTTCTTGTATACTCTCATTTCGGTATTCGATATCTCATATTCTGCCTTAATGTTCCAAAGTTTAGTTCAAGCTGTCTCATGATGGTAGTAATCCAAATTCCAAAAGAATCCACAGCACTAAGGATATATTCACAAGTTTATTGGAACATCTGACATCAGACAGATATTATAAGCAACGTGTCGGGTTAACAACCCTTAACCATGCTATACAGATACACCTGTGTGTGCTCCTTAAATACACCTTCATTAATCAACAACATTTTACCTGTACCAGAGCATATATACCTTAAAATTCGAATACACCATTACACACTGCCACCTAGTGGACAGAAAAATTAACACTCACCTATTATCTATATGGTTACATATAAATGAATTACAATGCTCTAAACAACAAAGTGTATCAACTTTTTACAAAAGAACTGTGCTGCATTTAAACACATATTTCTACATTATATTTGTGTACAACACTTCTATACCTTGCCTATGCACAAAAACTGACATATATTTCTCCTTATTGAGACCTCTAAGGGTCATGGTGTCTAATCTATTAATCCAAAAAACTTCTCTTTGTTTTAACAACAATTCCCAATTACCTTCCCTCCTAGGCCTTTTTATCACTATCTATGACTTTAAAGCAAAGCTGGCTGATAGAATGGTCTGCCTCTAGAAAATGTGAGGAAACAGGAGCCTCTTAATTAGTGCATCTTATATTCGACCTATGTTCATTAATCCTGTCTCATACTCTCCTTGTCATTTCCCCTATGTAAATTTTGGAACAGGGGCATTTTACTAGATAAATACCATAGGTCGAATTACACGTAGAGTAGTCATTTATCTTAGATATGTCTGTTTTTGTGCATAGGTAAGGTATAGAAGTGTTGTATACAAATAGGATGTGGAAAAAATGTGTTTAAATGCAGCGCAGTCCTTCTGAAAAAATGTTGATACACTTTGTTGTATAGAGCATTGTAATTAATTTATATGTAACATATAGATAATATGTGAGTTTTATTTTTTCTGTATTAGAATTTTAAGGTATATGCTCTGGTATAGCTAAAATGTTGTTGGTTAATGATGGTGTATTTAAGGAGCACACACAGGTGTATCTGTATAGCATGATTAAGGGTTTTTAACCCGAAACGTTGCTTATAATATCTGTCTGACCCAGATTTTACAATAAAGTTGTGAATATATCCTTGGTGCTGTGGATTCTTTTGGAATTTGGATGCTTATCTTTGGTTGCCTGCAGTAACCCTTCCAGTGTGCACTAGGAATAAGGTGTTGAGGTGCTGTGTCTATTGGGATCGCTTGTGATGGTAGTATCCAGGCCTGGGTGAGGAGTATCTTTTGACATTGGTGCAGCAGAAGAGGGCTGAAATTCAGCAGCATGTGGATTCTCCTCCATAAGTGAAGAGCCAGCTTCTTCTGATGATGATTAGAATGCAGGGGGTGATGGCAGTGACAGGGATGGAGGGGAGGACCTTTCTGCACCACAAGAAGGTCCAGAATGAGGATAATAATGATCATCAATATCCCATAGTTTCTCCTCCAGTAATGGTTCTTCCTCCCTTTGTGGGAGCTGTGCTTCTTTATCCTTGTCACTGGCTCTGTGCTCTGGTGAGGACTCTGTGAGAAAAAAACAAATAAAACAGATTTGCTAGCATTTGTAAAAAATATATATTAGAGTTGTAAAAATAAATTAACATTTATATTATTCATATATATTAAATATGTATTCCTTGAACATTTTTAAACAATTGTAACACTAAGTGTCTAAAATCAAGAATGACATTTTGAAGGAGACAATTATGTAATTTTGATGATATGCCATTTTATGAAATGCAGGCATTATTGTTTGGTAATGTAAAATTTCAAACCACATTTATCAAATACCACAGAATTCAGTATTCTAAGGTTGTAATTCAGGTCAAGCAAAATCAGCATTTTAAAAAATGTTAAATTTAACAAAATAATGTTTTGAGCATAATGCATTAGTACTTTCTAGCAAACTTAATAAATGTGCAACATTTTAAATGTTAAATAAAAATGACCACAATGTAGCAAACATGTTCATGCATACACTGTTGGTAATATTGAAAATGAAATTTTTCTTTTTATTTACATTATTAGCACAATTAATTAGTTCTTTATTATTTGAAAAATATTTAAAGACTTTTCAATTAAAAACTAAAATTAAAATGTTTTTTAAAATGATGTAATGTTTTGAAGAATTGTGGAACGCTTATAAAAGTAAGTATGATAAAACTAGTTTGTTCATTAGTGGTCAATAATTTTTGCTAATAATTTCCATTTTCACAATTTTAAAAAATATTTTTCACTTCAAATATTGAACCTGCATCCATCAAACTCTTATTAGGAATTTTGTACACATCCTGAAGTTATATTGTGAATACTTAAAAGTTTAACATTTAGCAAACATGATGATTATATTTATTTAATATTTGGATAATGAAACATTTATATTTATCAAAATAAGGTTAATTAACTAAAAAATAACTTTTATAATCTAACTGAAAGATATTTCAACATATATATTTTTAAAACATAAAAAACATGCTTAGTCTTAATTGTGTTATATTTTCTTATAGTGTTAAAATTTGAAAGTCAAATTGTGACACATGAATTGATTGTCAAGTCTGTAACTTTTAGAGATGCAATGAAGTTCTGAATAATGCAGAAGCATTTTATTATTTTTAAATCTCTAATAAATCTTTGTCCCTACCAGAGTATATATGGTGCTTCTCCCGGATGTCAATGGCTCCTGAGACACCAACGACTGCCACCTCAGAGGTTCTCTCAGCATCTCCTTCCACCAACAGTAGTGAAACATCTGAGGGGGTCTGTCCCCAGTCTGCATAGCTGCTCTCCATTCACTGGCCAAAGAGCAAACTCCTAAACAAACATTACTATCTGACACAAATTCT
The DNA here is from genome assembly GCF_027579735.1 of Bombina bombina. NCBI lineage: Eukaryota > Metazoa > Chordata > Amphibia > Anura > Bombinatoridae > Bombina > Bombina bombina. Next base: position 694,421,816 of record NC_069501.1, read on the forward strand.
CCTAACACTCTAACTTTCCAACTGTCTCACAAATGCACTCTATCTCTCTCTCATTCTCTCTCTCTCTCATGCTAAAGCCCCTATATTTAAAACATTGACAGACCAACGAGAAACTACCTGCTTGTGTTCGCCAGGCTTGTAGTCTGTTGATCTGTCTATATATTTAAATAAAAGGGGCGTACTCGCAAAGAGCCAGCAAATGGGGATGGGGTGCGTATTTGAAGTATACCTTCACTGCACAGACAGTGTGCTCAGTGAAATCAAAAACGATTTCTGTGTAGGAACACTTCAAATAATGCCTGTGTAACCTAACTGTAACTGTACCTACACTTGTCTGCATCACACTGTAAAGTCTTGCCACTGAAAAGGTAGTAAGATAAACATGGCTAAAACCCTACCTGTAACCTGCACTACAGAGATTGAAATATATTGCACTGCTGGTAATATATCCCAATTAAAATGCAGGTTACTCCCCTGAAATAACCAGCTAACTCCCACAGAACGCCTACATCTATAGCACGTCTTCGCCATACTTTACTAATAAAGAGAAAAAAAAAATATTAATAATATAATGCTACTCTAAAATGTTAACCCCTTATGTGCCCTCATCCCAGCCCAATCAAACCCGGCTAACCTATTAACTCCTAAACCACCAAAAAAAACACACTAAAATTATAAAAAAATAAACACATTTAAAAAAACTAAAGTCCCCTTAAAAAAAGCCCACTCAAAAATGAAAAACCCAATGCTAACACTAAAACCTACTCTAACAATTGCCCTGAGAAGGGCATTCCCCTAAAGTGATTACAGCTCTTTTACATGAAGGTGGACTGCCGCCTGGATGAAGAGGAACACATAAGAGCTGGATTCTGGTTGGGTGAGTAGAAACTTTGCAGTTTAGAGTTAGGATTTTTTTGAGGTGGTGTTTTTTTTCAGGGAAGGATTTTCTTAATAACAGGGTATTTTGTTTTATTCTTAAAAGAGCTTTATCGGCTTTAGGGCAATGCCCTACTAAATGCTCTTCTTAGGTCAATACCCTACCAAATGCCCTTTTCAGGGCAACTTTTTTTAAGATGGTTTTTTTTTTTACTTAGTAATTGTTTTAAGAATAGGGATTTTTTTGTCAATGGAAAAGAGATTGATCTCTTTAGGGCATTGTGTTCTTTTAGAATAGTTTTATGTAAAATAGCTAAATCACTTTAGGGCAATGCTTTACAAAATGCCCTTATCAGGGCAATTGTTAGAGATTTTTAAGATAGCTTTCATTTGGGGGGTTGGGCAGTTACTTTGATATTAGAATAGGGATTTTTTATTTTAAATGTAAAAGAGCTGGAATCACTTTAGGGCAATAAACTACAAAATACCATTGTAAGGGCAATTGTTAAAGTAGGTTTTAGTGTTAGTATAGTGTTTTTTTCTTTGGTGTGGGCTTCTTTTTCTAAGGGGACTTTATTTTTAGGATAGGCATAACTGGAGGGTGTTATATTTGGTAGTGGGATGTTTTTGGTATTTTTTTGTGGTAATTTTAGTTTTTGCTATTTTGTGTAACTTAGGGTTGTTAGGGGTCTTTGTAAGGTTAGCTGTTAGGTAGTTAAAGGGACACTGAACCCACATTTGTCTTTTGTGATTCAGATAGAGCATGAAATTTTAAGCAACTTTATAATTTACTCCTATTATCAATTTTTCTTCATTCTCTTGGAATCTTTATTTGAAATGCAAGAATGTAAGTTTAGATGCCAGCCCATTTTTGGTGAACAACCTAGGTTGTCCTTGCTGATTGGTGGATAAATTCATCCACCAATCAAAAACTGCTGTCCAGAGTTCTGAACCAAGAAAAAAGCTTAGATGCCTTCTTTTTTATATAAAGATAGCAAGAGAACGAAGAAACATTGATAATAGGGGTAAATTAGAAAGTTGCTTAAAATTGCATGCTCTATATATCACGAAAGAACATTTTTGGGTTCAGTGTCCCTTTAAGTAGTGTAGGGGGAGTTTGCATTGAGGGGTTGTTTTGATTTAGGGGTTAATAGGTTAGTGGGGTTCTTGCATTGGGGTTTGGCAGTTTAGTGGTTAATAGGTTTAGATGATTTCTTACACTGGGGATTGAGGTGGTTTATGGATTAAGTAGTGTAGGTCAAAAAAGTAAAGAAGAAATAAATACCTATATGTATAAATAGACATTAAAAAGAATTACACAAGCAGCACTTGCAGTGAAAAAATTATCAGTATAATTTTATTTAAACCTCATAAAACATTGGTGAGATCAAACTTGGTCTATTACTATAAAACATGTTTAAAAAGCACTATGGGAAATACAGTACTGTATTATTAATGCTATATGGCACAAAAGGTTCAGTTCAATGTCACATAAGCAGGTTATATCAAAGTTCAGCCAAAATGAGAACACTTAAAGTGCCAAAGCATGCTCTCTCACACTGATTGTCTGTATCTGACAGTTCATTTGTAACAGACACACTAGATGAAATGATAATGGAATGAAGGCGATGAGAATGCAATCTCTTAGTGTGTACAACACCCTCTCCTTTCCACATCCAGATCCATTTTAACTTAGTGTGATCAATGAAACTGTCACGTTATCCACTTTTAAATTGTGTGCATACTGTAGCTTTAAAATCACCATTTAGGAAAAGTAGTGTACGGTTTATTGCTGTAGTCTATTGGTAGTTTTGGGGTTAATAGTTTAGGAGGTTTATTGATTTGGGCTATTGACAGTTTAGGGGTTAAATAGGTTAGAAAGTTTATTGTGGTGGGCTATTAGCATTTTAGGGGTTAATAGGTTAGGAAGTTTATTGTAGTGGGTTATTGGCAGTTTATGGGTTAAGTTGTGTAGGGTTCGTTTGTGTTGGTGGGTTATGTCAGTTTAGGGGTACATAGGTTTATTAATTAGGCTTGTTGCTATATATTACAAATGGATCCTTTACTTTAAGATGATTTTCAGAAGTATATTAAAATGCCTCTCGGTGATGCCACCTGTTAACAATGATGTCGGCAGTTTATAATATTTTGCCGGCTTGCTGTCATAAGCAATACAGTCAATGTTTAAAGCGTAAAAGTACTCTTTTATACTTTTTTAGCAATGATGTCAATTAACAAACAGAATGCTTAGTGCAAGAACAGTTATGCTACGGGAATCACTTTTAAAATCAATGCACAAAATGTATCACTCTAGTTTAATACGGCTCGAACGTAAACTTGATCATTTCAACATGCAACACCAGCAAAAAACTCCAGGCACAAAACTTGTGCTAACATCATCACAAGAGTGCTAATTGCGATAGATTGCCAAGGCTAAATTGTAGTCTAGCCAAAATAAAGATAATTTTATATTTTAGATGGTGTCATGTAATAAATTCACATCACTAGACAACTCAAGTTTTTCATGGTAAACCAAAATTTACAAAATACGATATTTTAGCTAGAAAGTGTGAAACCATACCCCTGCCACACCCCCATGTCACACAACTTAAAAAGTGTCCAGGAATTGGACTAGCAAAAAGGTAGCAACTTTAAGCTACAGCCAAGTGTGATGATACTGTTAAGCGCATTTTTTTTTTACTTTTACTTTTTACACATTTTATTTGAATGATATAGTATACTATATCCAAAGTGCATGTAACATCATTCTTGTTGGTTATAAGTGCTTAATAATTGCTAGTCTGGATGTTCAGATGTAATATCTAAGCTAGATGAGATCCACTATTATATTCCTATTTTATAGTCTTTGTTTAGCATGGGGAGTGCTTGGATACTCACTTTTGTATTGTGAACAACCAAATGCAGCCTCTCAGTGGTGGTGTCTTACACTACACCAGCAGCTCATACTGCTCATTCATACCAGTGTGCAATCTCCAACACTATCCATGCAGACTGTATTTTAATTGGTGGACAGGGGTTGCGCAGGAATCAGGAAGAGTTCAGGTTTTGTTTAATGACTTACTATTAAGAGTTATCTCAATAAGGACTAGATTACAAGTGGAGAGCAAACATATTAGTGCTCCTATGTGTTAACATTCTTCTAATGCAATCAATAGCTTCTATTTTTGCTCTCTTTTCAAAAGTCAAAAGTTATTTTTTTTAGTGCTCGAGCATCAGTCTGAGGAGTGCTAACATCTGCATGCTGGGTAGCGAGGGTGCACTAAATCACTTGCATATTAAACATTTATGGGGGCGCACAGTAAAATTCATATCAGATATTGCTTGGGTTGAAAATCCCCAAAAAGTGCAAATATGAGCATAATGAGCGCACTACTAGCTCTTCCTGTGATATCCATTAACCATATAGGGCATTCTAAAAAAAACTGTTGGCCACATTAAGATGCTTTGATTAAAACATGTAACCACCCCCCTGCAATATCAAATTGTGTGTTATTGTTTGCACAAGATTGTGCAATAGATAACAACCGCTGTGCTTTTGATTGCACTCCATTTGTAATGTAAGCCTAAGTATTGTATCTTGTGTTCTGCCTATTTTAAGTAATCTAAATTTTTTTCACCTCCTCTGTATTCATATTTGGTAATTTGATATTCTTGGTTGAGTTCATGTAAATCAACCATTGTAGATATTCATATAAATATATTATTTATTTTGTATAATATGTTTCAAAAGCTGTAGAAATTTCATATGGATGATACTAACACCTAATACATATTGTTATCTTATGGAGTTTGTGTTCCAATATTTTATTTAAAATTAAATCTAGGCGCTTTATTACTTTTGTGAATAAGCTTTGAGACTTCAGTATCACATTATCTGCTTTGCATGTCAAAACTTTATTTTGTTTTGTAGTTTAGATATTGTCACTGTAAAGTTCTACTGTCATATACATTTTATTGTAGCGTTCATCTTGCAAAAGTTATGTGATATTAAAATTGTATTTCCTTTAGAATTTTAGTTTATGTGTCTATTCAATAAAACAGTCTATCATAATACTTTTAGCAGTACAACACAACATTTAATTTCAAAACCTCTACAATAAGAAGGAAAATGCATTCAAATGGGCATGGTCATATTGTTGCTCTGTGATTAAACAAGAAAAGGTCCTGAACAGAGAGTGATGTCAAGTTTTACCTCAGTCACACAGAAACGTATTGGCTTCAAATACTAGCAAATTATACTGCTCACAGAAGACTGTGTACTTTCACTTTGCCAAGGAGGCCTCTGGGAAAACTTTTTTAAATTTATTTTGAAAAAAGTATAAATAAACAACCAATGAAATCCCCTATATTTTTAAATATATAAGGTTAGTTCTCAGTTCAGCCATACAACGGAGCTGCTAATTAGTGTATACGCAAGTAATACTGAACAATAGCTGAAGTCTCCTATTTATGTAACTTAGAACCAATTAAGGAATGAGTTACACCTAGTATAGCTTAAATAAACAGGACCAAAGATAGAGTTATAAGTTCTAACGACAAATGAATATAGAATGCACGGTCACTAGTTATTACACATCACATGATGGTTTTTAGTCAGTTGTTTTTCACAACAAACACAGTTTCCATGATATGGATTTATGGTAATACAAGATTATTTTAGAAGACAATGGGTTTTTTGACAATGGATTTCTATGACCTAGGAAGCTATCAGTCTAAAATGTATGTATACATGTATTAATTATTTGTTTTAAAAATAATATTGTTGGATATGTTATATCATGTTTCCATGTGCTTATGTATATATATCGTTTGGTTTTTTTATACATTATATAACTTTGTGTACATGCACTTCTCATATTATATTGAAGCAATGCTGTTCTAGATTAGATAGACAAATACACCTGTGAGAATAGAGAAAGGGTGTGTACTAGGTGTAACTCATTCCTTAATTGGTTCTAAGTTACATAAATAGGAGACTTCAGCTATTGTTCAGTATTACTTGCCTGAGGAAACAGAGTGGTTAGCTCTGAGAAACGCGTAGGGTGTTTTACTGACTGATTTTATATATGATACATTGATTTTTATAAAGTTCTTTTTATTCACTGAACTCTCCTATTGTTTCATTGAAATATCTCAAAAAATACCTTGGAACAGTTCATTGCCAGAGTGTACATGTGCGCTGGGCCACTGCAATATACCCAGCAAGCTACATTAGCACTATAGTGTGCTTCCCACTGCGTGAGTATACTTCTAAGGGGAGTTGTTAGTGGGACAATTTAATGCTAACTGATCTGCACTAGGAGTCGCCCTCTGCACATCTTCCATTTTTTTAGATTCCTATAACAACTCAACAGGAGGAGCTGCCCTGACATTTGGTGCACAGTCAACTGGGACACTGCTAAGTTCCCAGACCGTTTACCTTGGCACTACCTCTGCCTTCACAATTTGTGAGTATAAAATTTAGATCTTATCACATTTGCCCAGTTCTGTATTGGCTACACTAGGAGGCGCCCTTTTTTTTTTTTTTTTTTTTTTTGTATTAGAAGAGCTTTAATGCTTTAGTTCAATGCCCTACCAAATGCCATTCTAAGGGCAATGCCCAACCAAATGCCATTATCAATTGCAATCTTTAGTTTAGGTTTTATTAAATATACTTTTTATTATTATTATTTTTTTTAGCTAAGTAATAGAGCTAAATCACTTTAGGCCAATACCCTTTTCAAGGAAATATTTAAATTAGGTTCTAGTGTTAGTATATGGTCTTTTATTTTAGGGTGTGCTTTTTTATGAGGGGAATTTTATGGTGTTTTTTATTTTTGGTAGTATTTTCTGTAATGTCTTTTTTATTTTCTGTAGTTTTAGTACTTTTTAATTTTGTGTTACTTAGTGAGTGCTAGTTTAAGGGTATTTAGGGGGATAGCTGTTAGGGGGTTTGAGATGGGGAGTAACCTGCATTTTAATTAGGATACATTGCCAGTAGGGCAATATATATTTCAAGGGCAGCACTACAAGTTAGGTATAGGGTTTCAGCCACATTTGTCCAGTGTGAGGCAGGTAGTGTAGGTTTAGTTACAGTTAGGCTAGTTATGTATTAGGTGAAGTGTTCCTACACAGAGACTGTTTTTTGTTTCAGCAAATGCACTGTTTGTGCTGTGTATATGCCCCCCCCCTGCGTGCTGATAGTGCCGACAAGTGGCAATGTCGGCGGATATCAATTATGTCCTATGAGAGACACATCACCACTTGTTGGCACTTCGCGAGTTACCCCCCTTTTTTGAATATATCAACAGATGTTTTGAACATCGGGGCCTAAGGGATATAGAGCATCAAGGAAGAACCTCTTGTCATATCTGTTGGAGGTAAAAGCAATACTTTATGCTCTGAAATCATTTAAGGATAGACTGCAAGGCCAGGCAGAGAAGATTGTTTCTGACAATTGCTCGAAGTCTTATAATCAGATTTCAGGGAGGAACACAAATTTAAACATTTCTTTGAATGGCACGCTTAGTCCTTTGATTGGTATAGAAATGTGTGGGTCAATAGATCTTTCTTTCATCTGAATCTGTAGCAGATTACTTAAGAAGAAGGACAGGACTTAATACTTCTCTTTCTGATTTTTGACAGGATGCAATATGCTGAGTATTGATAATTAAGTACTACCCTCCCCTTAAATAAAACATTGTTGCTACACTAACCAGCTCACTCTCATAGTGGCCTCATCCCTTATATTCATACCAGGCTATGGCCTTACAATGGCATTTCTGTGTATTGCCATCAGATATATCCTTTTTAAACAACTATAAATTCTGTAAATCAGATATTGCTGCTTGCTCACTTTGTACATCCCCATTAACTTTTAGCAATTTAGAAGCTGATACATGCTGTTATTTGTGTTTTTTCTTGCTCTATCTAAGACAAATATTTATTTTCACAGGTCTTTACCTTTTCTTCAGAGGTCAAACTAAACCACAGTCTTTTTGGGCTTTGCCTCCTCAGCTTCCTGCAACCCATCCTGGGTCAGCAGACACATTAAGTGCCTAGTGGGAACTCAGCAGAACACAACCTCACAGGTGCACCACACACAGGGAACACCCCTTTGCAAGAAACACTGTCCACGAGGTAAAAATTGTGTTTTTATAGAATTATGTCAGAGACTTTATACTACTAGCCAGATTTCTTAAAATCACCAGACACCTAATGCTGACAAAATTGCAGTAACAGTGCTTCTTTCTACAAATATAGCCTTAAAACTGTAGTCCGTTACTTTTATTAGTACATTAATATCTGTGTGAGGACAAAAAAATCATTAGAAATATTTAAAGGTTCCTCAAAAAAATATAATAAAAAAATGATTTCCCCATGTTCAATTTGTTCTGACGATTTTATGTAGTTGTCTCTGCTGTTACAGTTACTAAATTCTTGTTCTAAGAAGCCAAATACCCAGGGTGAAATCTTCTTAAGCTTTCTTCTGTACAATGCAAAGAAATTACCTGTAGTGTATCAGCATGACAACAGCACAAAAAGCTACTTAAGAAAATATGTTAGAACACCGTATTAATATTGAGAGAACAGTTCCATTTATTAGTTGGAATGAAGTGGAAAAGTAGAACTATTTTTTACAACCTTAAAATTCTCTAGACAGATATGACAATGTTCTTCTAGAAATTGTCAAAATAAGTCAAAATATAAGTATATTTTATATAAACCAAAATTTTATTGTATTTTAGTATTCTTTAAAAAAAAACGGATTAGCAGCTATTATTATACACGTTCCATAAATAACAAGACTATTGCCTGGTAATTGGCAGTTTTCTTCATGTATTTCCACTGACTACTGAGATATTGTTTGTGGTTAACTGCAATACCAGCAAGTGAACCTTATCAAATAACCAGCTGCAAGTCAGTGTATTGTAAAGATAAGACAAATACAAAAGTATTGTAAAAAAAAGTATTATTTCATGAAGTATCCAGTTTTTCAGAGGAGCAAAATCTAAAACCCTTGAGGGATTCTCAAAGCACACCTCTTAATCTTCCTATAACACTTCATATATTTAGTTAAAGGGGCAGTTTAGTCAAAATTCAGATAGGGCAGGCAATTTTAAACAACTTTCCAATTTTCTTTCCTCATCAAATTTGTTTTGTTCAATTTGTATTCTTTGTTGAAAACTAAACCTAGGTAGGCTCATATGCTAATTTTTAAGCCCTTGAAGGCCGCCTCTTATCTAAGTGCATTTTGACAGTTTTTCACAGATAGACAATGCTAGTTCATGTGTGCCATATAAATAACATTTGTGCTCACTCCCGTGGAGTTATATATGATATAGCACTGATTAGCTAAAATGCAAGTCTGTCAAAATAACTGAAATAAGAGAGCAGTCTGCAGAGGCTTAGATACAAGATAATCACAGAGTTAAGAAGTATATAAATATACCTGTGTTGGTTATGCAAAACTTGGGAATAGGTAAAAAAAGTATTATCTAAAAATTCTGGAGTAGACTGTGGCATCTACTTATCAAGCCGTCAACTTACTTGCATTCAACGGCACCAATACGCTCGCCTAAGATCGCCTAACATCGCTGCCACGGACCTGAACACGTTCTCTAAAGTTACCAAAAAAGCTGTCAAAAAGCCGCGCACCAAGTAAGGGGCGATGAGCAGCGGACTAATGTTAACTAGCAGTCATCGATCTCGCTGCTCTTCGGCTTTTTCCCAGCTTTATTTGTACCCTGTCACAAAACACCCACACTATACTATACTATACTGTTTTACCCCCTATACCGCCGCTCCCGGAGCCCACCGCAACTCTAATAAATGTATTAACCCCTAAACATCTGCTCATGGACCCAGCCGCAACTAAATAAAGTATTTAACCCCTAAACCGCCACTCCCGGAGCCCACCGCCACCTACATTATACTTATTAACCCCTAATCTTCCGCCCCTACACCACTGCCACCTACATTATACTTATTAACCCCTAATCTGCCGCCCCCTACACCGCCGCCACCTACATTATATTTATTAACCCCGAATCTGCCCCCCCTACACCGCCGCAACCTATATTATATTTAATAACCCCTAATCTGCCCCCCCTACACCGCCACCACTATATTAAATTTATTAACCCCTAAACCTAAGTCTAACCCTAACACCCCCTAACTTAAATGTAATTTAAATAAATCTAAATAAATATTCCTATCATTAAATAAATTATTCCTATTTAAAACTAAATACTTACCTATAAAATAAACCCTAAGCTAGCTACAATATAACTAATAGTTACATTGTAGCTAGCTTAGGGTTTATTTTTATTTTACAGGCAAGTTTATATTTATTTTAACTAGGTACAATAGTAATTAAATAGTATTTAACTATTTAATAACTTCCTAGTTAAAATAAATACAAATATACCTGAAAAATAAAACCTAACCTAAGTTACAATTACACCTAACACTACACTATAATTAAATAAATTCCCTAAACTAAATCCAATTAAATACAATTAAATAAAATTATCTAAAGTACAAAAAAAAAAAAAACTAAATTACAGAAAATAATAAACAAATGAAAAGATTTTTAAACTAATTGCACCTAATCTAATCCCCCTAACAAAATAAAAAAGCCCCCCCAAAATAAAAAAGCCCTATCCTACACGAAATTACAAATAGCCCTTTAAAGGGCCTTTTGCGGGGCATTGCCCCAAAGTAATCAGCTCTTTTACCTGTAAAAAGAAAATACAAACCCCCACCAACATTAAAACCCACCACCCACCCAACCAACCCTACTCTAAAACCCACCCAATACCCCCTTAAAAAAACCTAACACTAACCCCTTGAAGATCACCTTACTGTGAGAAGTCTTCACCCAACCAGGCCAAAGTCCTCAATGAAGCCAGCAGACGTGGTCCTCCAGACGGGCAGAAGTGGTCCTCCAGATGGGCAGAAGTCTTCATCCAGACGGCATTTTCTATCTTCATCCATCCGGCGCGGAGCGGCTCCATCTTCTAGACATCCGACGCGGAGCATCCTCTTCATCCGACGTCTTCTTGAACAATGACGGTTCCTTTAAGTGACGTCATCCAAGATGGCGTCCCTTCAATTCTGATTGGCTGATAGAATTCTATCAGCCAATCAGAATTAAGGTAGAAAAAATCCTATTGGCTGATGCAATCAGCCAATAGGATTGAGCTCGCATTCTATTGGCTGTTCCAATCAGCCAATAGAATGCTTGAAAATATGAATATTTCACATTCCAATGTTCTTCACATAGCATATGTTCTATTTATTCATAAATTCATATTTCTATTTACAGTATATATTTGATGGTATTTTGGTACGATATATATCTATACATGATTATATATATCTATTTATATATATATATATATATATATATATATATATATATATATATATATATATATATATATATATATATATATATATATATAAATGCAGAACATTGGAATGTGAAATATACAGTAAACTGTATAACACTTTATTAAAAATGAATATTGCATAAGTATGTTTTTCATGTTTTCATGAAAATGCAAAGGACTCCAATGCACTTCTATATATGTCTATATACATATTAATGTTTATATGTATATATATATATGTCACATATAAATTTATAAATACGTATGTGCATACATATAAATATATATATATATATATGTATATATAGGTATACAGTATATATATATATATATATATATATATATATATTAAGAAATATACATCTTTAGACATGTATATGTATGTATCTCTTTGTTAAAGCCCTTTGCTGAGACCTGATATGTTTGAGCCCTTATAACTTTTGTGTTCAATATTTTTTTTTAAATAATTTTTATTAGATGCTGTTATTATGAGTGTAACTGTACTTTGTAATGTATTTTTGATGTGTTCTGCCAACCAGAGCTCTGAGGATGCGCTAACCAGATGCACATTAACTTAGATTTCGCTCAAACGATCACGTTTACTACCAACTTGTAATACTATTAGCGTTCCACTCTTAATCTAGCCCTATATGTTGGGAATGTGGCAATGAGTTAGGCTTCCGCCGAAACGCGTCAGCCATAGTATCAGCTAGCTGTCAAGATTTTTGTGTTACTGTATTTTACCCGAGAGTATCCACCCTCCAACACTACGTTTGTATTCTGTTTTGGATTTCTTATCCATTAAATTCACATACCAGCAACCGCTCTGTGCTTCTCATTTATTTTTCCTGTTAAATGGCTGACAATCCCAGTATATCAGCATCTCAGGCAAAAATGTTAACATTTATCATATAACATAAAATATGGCTTAACATGCCAAAAGTAATTATTCTCATTTACATCATACAATACAGAGGAATACTAATCTTAATGTTTTAATTACAGTTTTCATAGCAGAAGGGAATCTTCACCCAGACCAGGCACATTTTATCCTGGGGAGAAAGGCTAGGGATAATTCTCTTCACTGCCAACTTATATCTCATGCTCAAGCCAATAACATACCTCTACCATTATAGTCCTGTTTTTTATTTAATGTTTTTTTTAGATCTTGGCAATAGAAGTCATTATATGAGGTGGGAAGCTAACGGATATGAAACATCAGTAGATCTATTGATTTCAATGAAGCTGATCTTGCAACTTGCTTTTCTGAGGAGCAGATACAATTGTTTATGAATTCCACAATTTTCAAGTAGTGAGGTTGTGGCAAGTTTTTCAGAAACATATTAGTTTCATGTCTGTGTTCAACAGGTATCCCATTGAGAAGTGATCTATGGGGCTGGTATCAATAAGATAAGTCATGTGAGTAGTGAGCTTAGTCCCATACAAAATAATAGACCTCCCACCTTGAACCCAGTAAGTACATGAATCTCACTCTTACTTCAAGTCTGTATTCTGAGAGCACCCTGCATCACTTTAAATTTTGTTTAAATAATTAGACATAATATATTAAATTAATGCCTACATTTACAACTTAAACTATTTGTTTAAATTAGAATTCATTTTCCCTTTTTTATTATTTTATTTTATTTGAGCCAACTTCTCCAGCTTTAAAAAGGTAAAGATAAATACATTTTTCTTGTACTAATTGTAAGCAAGTTTTTTTTTATTATCTTTATTACATATTCAAGTCAGACAACATGTACAGAGACACATGGAATAATAATAAGATAACCAACAGTAGATAGCATTAAATAATTGGCAGATATTGACAATAAATAGCCTGACAATTATAGGTAATGGAAATAGATATACTAAAGCTGAATCTAGATAAGGGCTGGTCAGGCCAGACTTCAGGAGCTAGAGAGAAAACCAAGAAGTTATGCTACAGAAAAACAAAATACCAGTACCGGGAGGGTTAGGAGGGAGGCAGGTGGATGGCACCTTGCTTAAGGGGGGTGAGAGGGGACGGGAGCAGGTGGGACCGCTACGCTACAGAATTTTTTTTTTTATATTCCAGCACCAAGAGGGTTAGGAGGGAGGGGGGTGGGCAGCACCTCGCTGGAGGGGGCGGGTGGGACCGATACGCTACAGAAAATGTGTTTTTTTACAAATGCCATGACGGCCAGCACCGGGAGAGTTAGGAGGAAGGTGGGTGGGCAGCACCTCACTGGAGGGGGGCAGGAGAGCGGGTGGGACTGTTACGCAACAGAAAAAAAAATGTTAAAATTCCAGCGCCAAGAGGGTTAGGAGGGAAGCTGGTGGGTGGCACCTCGCTGGAGGGGACGGGTGGGACTGCTACGCTACAGAAAATATGTTTTTTTACAAATGCCATGACGGCCAGCACCGGGAGGGTTAGGAGGAAGGTGGGTGGGCAGCACCTCCATGGAGGGGGGCAGGAGAGCGGGTGGGACCACTACGCTACAGAAAAAAAAATGTTGACAGCAGCAGGGAGGGGGGTTTGGGACTTGGGCAGCTACAAACATACCTGGCCTTACACATTTTGGCCTGTATACATGGGCTTTAAGACTAGTATATTATATTAGACACAGACACAAAAATGAACAATAAAAATAATTCTTACCTCAGTTCATTGTATCCCCTGTGTTCAGCATTTGTGTGGCCCCAGCACATTCTGATTCCATCACATATCATCTCCATTGCCATGTTAACCAAACCAGAGCATTACCAGCAGACTCTTTCCATCTTTTCCAACTTTCCATCAGCACATTTACATTTTGTAACAAAACAGCAAACAGCTATGCTGATGATCACAGCAAAATACGCTTCTTTCAACTTATCATTTACACCTTTACTAAGGTCAGAAAATATATTTCTTTCAGCTTATCTTTTGCGCTTATACAGAGAACAGAATATATTAATTCCATCCTGATATTTAAAAAACAGTACCATTCTTATTTAGGGTCAGTTTTCAAGTGGCGTGCTAACAGTTACGCGCAAATCAATATTGGGTTTATCTCCGCTGTTTGCACATGGCGGATCTAGTACTCATGTTACAAGTTAAAAGTAAACACAATCACTTGAGCATAATTGAATTTAACGTGCGTCGGGATAGCACAACCTCAGAGCTCTGGTTAACTATTTCACAAAACAAGAATCTGTCACAAAACTCATAAAAAATACATTTAAAAGTTACTCTCATAACACTGTCTAACAAAATAATTTAATAAAATATTGCACAACAATAGTTATAAGGGCTCAACGATATGAGGTCTCAGGTGTTATAAATAAAAAAGGCAGGCAGAGGGCTTTAACATAGAGATACCTCATACACGTCTAAATATATATTGTGTATATATACACACTGTATATATATATATATATATATATATATATATATATATATATATATATATATATATATGTGTGCATTGGTGCCCTTTGCAGTCAAGTAGATGAAAACATGTAAAAGCATATTCATGCAATATTCATATATAATAAAGTGTATTTATATGAATATATATATGTATACACATATAAATACACAAATAAATATGTACACATATATATATATATATATATATATATATATATATATATATATATATATATATGTGCATTGGTGCCCTTTGCAGTCAAGTAGATGAAAACATGTAAAAGCATATTCATGCAATATTCATATATAATAAAGTGTTTAACTGTATTTGTACTGTAATTATTTCACATTCCAATGTTCTTTACATAAGGGAATATGTTCTAAGTATTTATATATACCGTATTGTCCTGAGTATAGGCCGCACTTTTACCCCCTAATTTTATTCTTTATATTAATCGGTATGTTATCGACGGCATCCACTGCTACTATAGGAATGCATCATGCAGCAGCAGAAGAATTGTTTTGTTTTTTTACTTCCATATTAAAATGTATTACCGTATTTTTATTATTGGGCTTGGAGGATGACTTCTGGACTGGAAGTTACTTTATGTGGTGGGGCGGTGGGCCGCGGGGGGGCACGCGCTCACGTTTGTGCGGTGAGGGTGGAGAGTGACTGAATGTGGGGTCGTGGTGAAGTGGAAGGAGCCGGTAAGTCCTGGCCTATAAAGGCAGCTGGGAGCCCCAGCTCCTGCAATATGTGGACCGGGTGTGGATGACTGTAGACAACATATTACTGATTACCAGCAAGCTCCAGGCTCCAACGCTACCCACCCAGGCATACAATTTTGACTGCGCAGTGCGAAGCTAGAGGCAACACCAGGCAGCCGGCATATGGACACTAGTGGTTGTGGTGATGAGGTGAGGCTGTATTCAGGGAAGGAGGCAAAGGCACTAGGCAGGCTAAGGCCGCCATCATCTGCATCTCCCAGTCACTCCCAAATAATTACTGGTAAGTATTGCTTGCAGCTAAAAGTCCTAATAGTGTATTGTCCTGTTTTGGATCAAACACTTTTTAGATTTTAGAGAAACCCTCTTGTAAAGTGATAATTCCAGTTAATAACTAATGAGCAATAACTGCAATCAGAAGCAAGTTTCAGTATAACTGGCAGTTACGGTATATTGAGACTTGCTTCTGACTGCAGTTACATCCCATTAGTGACAGCATTTAATGGCTCCTTTAATGGCTCCGGCGAACTGTTCGTGACATCACTAATGACCACATAAAGAGGAGGTTGGGGACAGAAGATCCGAAGATAAGAAGAAAAGAAGATGGATTAAGAAAGAAGCCCACTGCCGGGATGAAGATACAGGACCATCTCCGCCACATAGGAGTCGGCTTTAACTTTGGTGAGTACAATCTTTGGGGTTCATTAATAGAATTTTTTTAAAGTGTTTTTTTTTTTTCTTTTTGGGCAGCAAAAGAACTTAATGCCTTTCTTAGGGCAATGCCCAACCAAATGCCCTTTTCAGGAAAAATGTTAGAGTGTTTTTTGTAGTGTTGGTTTGTGAAAAAAATCTAAATCACTTTAGGGCAATGCTCTACAAAAAGCCCTTTCAAGGGCTATTGCTTTATTTCGGATTAGTGTTAGTATAGGGTCTTTTATTTTAATGTTTTGTTGTCTTTGGGGTTTTTTCATTGTCGTCACAAAATACCATTGCCATTGTTAGCATTGCCATTTTTTTTGGTCCGCTCATGCACTAGAGGTTGTCAGTTATCGTTATATTTTATTGTATGTGCTATATCATAGCTTTTGGTAATGTTAATAATTTTATACACCCTTGATGTTCATTTTGCAGTCCATATGTGTCCAATATGTGATGAACAAAATCAAACAAGAAGGAGACCCCTGTGTGCATCAGTCAAATAACAGTATCTCAGATGTGATGTCTCTGATACAGGGTACTCACATTTTAGGTGGAGCACACGTGTAGTGCTATATGGCACAAGCTGGATATCCTCAGCAATCCAGTTAACTGAACTCTGGGATACCAGAACACTGCAGTCCCCACACTCTGTCTGAATGCAGATGGGCTGGTTGAACCCAGAAATGGTGCACAGGTTCAAATTTAAAATCACAACTTTTTATTAAAACTGGTATACATGAGATAAAAACAAATGAACCAAGTAAAAAAAAAAGGGGTCTGCTAGCTCACCCTCTCTAGGCTGTGCAATGCGTTTCTCAGCGTGTCCAAACGCTGTTTCATCAGGCATATTCAATTGTCTTCAGTCAGCCTTTAAACGCACCGATTCTACCAATCAAATAAAAAAGACGACCCTTGGGGTGTCTACATATCCGTCATTACCATTTGTTATAGAGGCATGTTATAGGTGTCCAATATGTTGTGTTTCGAAAGGTTTGCGTTCTAACATTTATCTGTAGCTTGTTTACAATTGTAGCCCAGCTAGACATATTGATTTTTTTTACTTTTTTTGGCTTAAAATAGGGAATGAGTCAAAACAAAAATATAGCAATTTCTTACAACTACCTCAATTCCATAATGTATTTTTTATTTTTTTTTTGCTGATCCTTTGATACACGTGATACAGAAACTGCCCTGTAGCTCAAATCAATGCATCATACTTGTACACTTTATCTGTCATTTTCCACTTACACTCTTGCACTGTAATATTTAATGGAAGTATTTTATCTATAGAATATTAAAGAATTACATTTTACCACTATGACACTGAAATACTTTACCTAAAGTTATTTAAATTTACAAATCTGATCTAGGCGTTAATATGGTATAGCAAATATATACATATCTACTGGGGGGAACAATTTCATTCTAATATTTAGTGATAAATGTATGTATTTTGGAGTCTCTCATTTAAATTATCAGAACTGAAAAAATGTTGCTTGTAATACCCATAAATTGCAAAAGTTGTAATATTAAAACAAATACAAATTACCTTTGTGTCATCATGGAAACTTTTTTTTTCACAATTATCATCACACTATTTAAATTGTTTTATTTAAAGACCCTGCGTGCTACATTTAATCATAGACTATTTACTTGTCCCTATCTAAAATGTCATACTGCCATACTTAAAGTGTCATAATATTATAGTGCAAACTCTTAAAAACAAAACAGTCAAATAAATGAAACGTTGTTTAGAGCCCGCAATAGCTATATCCTTGGGGTATTCTGTGTAAAAATGGAAATTATTAAAAAAAATAACAAAACAAAGCTGCATTATTCATTTCAATTTACAGTCATCTGATTTCATTTCAGTTTAATTCTGTTACAACATAACAGCTGGGTGTTTGTCGGAGGACATGATCAATTTAATTGTCATTCTATCCATTAAAATGTTTACTACTCTGTTGTGAACACAGACGGTATTAATATATGAAAAAAAAAAATGAAAATTGAATACAAACCAGACATAAGATAATGGCTTCTTGCAATTTAAGTAATGGAGATGCTGTTTGTAATTTAGCATTCATTAGTGTAATAATAGTAATTTAATTATATTTTCTTTTTTTGTGTACAATAATAATAGGGGTTTAATACAGGGAGTCTATTCATGGATCCCAGAAACAGATTGTGTTTCTGGCTATTTAAACCCAGCATGTGCTGTCCTTTTGTATTGGATATTTCATGCTCAAGCATCATTTTAAACATTGGATTGAAATAAAAGGGTTTGCTAAGTAAAAGGAACAAAGTGTTCACTTTATGCCAACCTTAACTTGTCTGAACATGGAAGATGATAATGAGTGCCATTAAACCACCCACAAGACTATCCTTCTTGCTTCTAAAGACTCACGTCAGTGACAAACACTAGCAGGGGGTATCCTTTGAGAGTTATTGATGGGGGAGCCCCGGGACTAATTGGAATTAGTAATTAGACCGACCTGCTATTTTCTTTTCGCCTTTCACAAATCTAATGTCATCTTTCTAGGAGTCTTCTAGTCATATTTTCATTATTATTTATCTAAGTAAGGAGTTATTATTTCCTCCACATGTTCCTTAAGATTGCTAATTAACTGCTGGATTTCTCACATGCCATATCCTATTTTTCATGTCTCTGTATTTTTTTAAGCTTTTTTTCTTGTGGCATGAGCTACTTACTTTGATAAGGAAATACTTTATTTTACATTTACAAACATGTCTAGATCAAAACATTTTTACATTTGACACCTTACTGGTTTTGAACACCTCAGAAAACACAAGGAGACCAAGTTTGGCAGAGAAAAAAATATATATAGATATTTGGGCTCTGTGACATTGCCCTCTCCTGCATCCACTCTTATCTATCTAATAGGTCCTTTTCTGTCACATTTGCTGGCGACTCCTCCTCTTCATTGCCTTTGTCTCTTGGAGTACCTCTAGGCTCTGTTCTAGGCCCTCTACTCTTCTCTATCTATACTTCCTCACTGGGTAAACTTATCAGTAGCTATGGCTTCAACTATCACCTCTATGCTGATGATACTCAGATCTACCTATCCACCCCTGCACTCTTTCCTTCTCTCCTTTCAAACATCAGCGACTGCTTATCTGGCATTTCATCCTGGATCGCTCTCTCACAAACTAAAAATCAACATGTCCAAGACTGAGCTTCTTCTAATCCCCCCATCTAATTCTACACCAGTTTCTAACTTTACTATCACTGTTGACGACACCACTATCTCCCCATCACCCCAAGTCCGCTGCCAAGGAGCTATACTTGACTCCTAATCTGTCCTTCATACCCCATACCCATTTGCTCTCTTCACCAGCCCAATATCTTCAAAATTCATCTTTTTCTGAGTACTGAAACTACTAAACAGCTAATCCATTCCCTAGTAATTTCCCGGCTTGACTACTGTAATAACCTACTAACTGGCCTTCCTCTCTTCAATTCATCCTAAATGCCTCTGCTAGGCTAATCCACCTCTCCCGACACTCTGTATCTGCTGCACCCCTCTGTGAGTCCCTTCACTGGCTACCCATTCACAGCAGAATTAAATTCAAAATTCTCACTCTGACCTACAAAGACCTTACCAATGCAGCCCCCCCACCTCTCCTCACTCATCAACAAATATACTCCAACCCACCCCCTATGATCCAACAATGATCTACTCCTTGCATCGTCTACCATCACCTCCTCCCATGCTAGACTACAGGACCTCTCTCGTGTGGCACCAACCCTCTGGAACGCACTTCCTTGAGCTATCAGACTTTCCCCCAACCTCTCCTCCTTTAAATGCTCCCTAAAGCCCTTCTTGTTTAGGGAAGCCTATCACCAAATCAGGAATGAATTCCACTTGACTAAAAGTTGCCCTTATCTAACTCCACACTAACATCATTCCCACCTTTTGCAGTCCCCACCTCCTGTTTATCACCCTCCTACCCATCTAGATTGTAAGTTCCCACAGGAACAGGGCCCCCAATTCCCCCTGTATTTGTTTGTTTAAATTTGCAATTCTCTCCATATTGTACTGTACTTTTATCTTTGTTACCCATGAACAGCACTGCAGAATCTGTTGGCACTTTATAATTAAAGAATAATAGTAATAAATATTATACTAAAAGAGCAAAAGTAAGCCACACAACTGTACATTTACCATTTATTTATTCTGCTGATCATTTCTAATCATAAAATCAAAGGTTTTCCATGTCTGGACAGGATTTAATGCCGGAGTGACGTGCAGTGAGGTCAGAGGCTGGTGAGGCACTGGCTGTGATCACTTCTCTTTCTCTCAATTCTCTCTCACTTCTCTCTTTCTCTCACTTCCCTCTCTCTCTCTCTTTATTCTCTCTTTCACTCACTTCTCTTTCTCTCACTTCTCACTCTTTCTCTCTCACTTCCCCCTCTCTTCCTCTCTCACTCCCCTCTCTCTTTCTCACTTCCCTCTCTCTTTCTCTCTCTCATACAGCTTTCTTTCTCTCTCTCTCACTTCCCTCTCTCTTTTTTCCTCTCTTTTTCTTACTTCACTTTCTCTCACTTCTCTCTCTCACACACACTTCTCTCTCTATCAATTCTCTCTCTCACGTCTCTCTCTCACTTCTATTTCTCTCTCACTTGTCTCTCTCATTTGTCTCTCTCACTTGTCTCTCTCACTTGTCTCTCTCACTTGTCACTCTTTCTCTCTCACTTCCCTCTCTCTTTCTCTCTCACTTCCATCTGTCATTCTCTCTCTCTCTCATACACCTTTCTTTCTCTCACTTCTCTCTCTCTCACTTCCCTCTCTCTTTTTTCCTCTCTTTCTTTTACTTCTCTTTCTCTCACGTCTCTCTCTCATACACTTCTCTATCTCTCTCACTTCTCTCTCTCACTTCTCTCTCACACTTCTCTCTCTCTCTCTCTCTCACGTCTCTCACTTCTTTTTCTCTCTCACTTCTCTCTCACACTTGTCTCTCTCACTTGTCTCTCTCTCTTTCTCTCTCTCTCTTTCTCTCTCTCTTTTTCTTACGTTCTCTCTCTCTCTTTCTATCTCTCTCTCTGTGTGTCTCTTTCACTTTCTTTTCTTGGGTGCCTTATACCAACTAGAAAATTATCAGGTACTTTTAAAGGGATAAGGGAGGAAATTTGGTATTACTGGAAGAGTCATTTTACTTAAATGAAGTAAAAAGACAACTTAATGATAAACAACAATATGTCAAATTATTTATCAATCCTATATTTTCTATGCAAAAGAATTTACAGAAAATTTTAAAATCAGCTCTTGGGGAAGGTATTATTTCTCCAAAAGAATATCAGTACTTGTTTCGAAAACATCCAGTAATGACAACTTTCTACATTATCCCAAAACTCCATAAAAATTTCTCCCATCCGCCAGGACGCCCGATTGTCTCGGGTATTGGAAGCATTAGTGAAAACATTGGAAACTACGTGGATCACTTTCTTCGTCCCTTACTCTAATCACTTCCTTCTTACGTAAAAGACACTCCTGATTTGTTGAAAAAGTTGGATGGCATCACGGTTGACAATGACACTATTTTAGTGTCACTGGATGTAGAAGGCCTATATTCCTCCATTCCGCATGAAATAGGAATGGAGGCATGTAAACACTTCTTAAAATCAAGGGGACAATCCTTTGATAAACATACTCATTTAGTTTTAGATTTGTTGAGATTTGTTTTGGAGAATAATGTTTTCCAATTTGATAAAGCATTGTATAGGCAATGTAGGGGCACAGCCATGGGGGCAGTATGTGCCCCTACCTATGCATGTCTTCATCTTGGGGCATAGGATCTCTTTGATGTCTATGAAAAATATGATCACATTTTCGAATCACATATCTCACTTTGGTTGAGATATGTGGACGATATTTTGATTTTATGGAAAGGTCCCATACACTTGCTAACATTAGTGTATGATTCAAAGGAATTAGCCTTCTTAGATATAATGATTAGGAAAGAAGGTACATCGATAGTGACTGAAAACTATAGAAAAAGTACAGCCACAAATAGTATCTTAGAGGCATCTAGTTGTCACCCTTACCATCTGAAAAGAAGTGTCCCATGTAGTCAATTCTTGCGTCTAAAAAGAAATTGTTCTTCAAACACTAAATTTGAATACCATGCAGATTTAATGCAACAGAGATTTATGAATCGTGGGTACTCTAGGAGAAACATCCAATCATCATTGAATAAAGTTAGAAAAAAGAATAGAGACACCTTGCTCTACCAGTCCAGACCCCAAATAACTAATAACCTAACCAGATTTATAACTACATACAATTGTCAATGGCCAAAGATAAGAGAAATACTATCTAAACATTGGCATATTCTTACTTTAGATGAAAAAATTAAATCTAAAGTGGGTGATTACCCATTAATAACTGCAAAAATAGCACCATGTTTGAAAGATAAACTGGTACAAAGTAAATTTGTTAGATCACCAGCTCTAAATTGGTTAGGGTTAAGACAAGAGGTAAAGGGGAGTTATCCTTGCAGACACTGTGTGTACTGCCCTTATATGCAGAAAAGTAAAACTTTTTCAAGCAATAATAGCAAAACATATAATATTAAAATCTTTGCAAATTGCAATTCTGTAGGTGTGGTATATTTGCTATACTGTTCCTGTCCATATTTCTATATAGGAAAAACTAAAAGACTTTTCAAAGAAAGAGTCCAGGAGCATAGAGATGATATAATATATGGCAGAGATACTAGTGTAGCGAGACACTTTGCCCAATACCATCAACAAAATCCAGCTTCCCTAAAATTTATTGGAATTGATAGGGGAATACAAAGTGGTAGAGGTGGTGATGAAGACAATTGTCTTTTAAGAAAAGAATCGAGGTGGATATATGTTCTTCAAACACTGTCCCCAAAAGGGTTAAATGAAGTAATAGAGTATGCCCCCTTTCTGAAGTAAAAAGTTTAAAATTTAGTAATCTGGAAACGTAGTGTAGTTTTGAGCTAATTTGTATCGTTTTTAAGGATATACAATAAGAAGATTTCTTTGACATATAGTAAAATATCTAAGTACCATTGTTCATTCGATGCAGGTGGGAAAAATTGCAATTGGGAGAAGGCAGCTCAGTGCTGTAGTTTGACTACATGAAATTGTGTTTTTTGTGCTCAAAATCTTTATATGCAGGTATGGATATTTAAATTTGAAGTAGCGTTTTGTTACTATTAAGCTACAGCCTCTATGCAAATTTGACCCTTGATAAGGGAGGTGAGAATACCTGTGCAAATTAGTCCTGACGAGGCCCCGAATTATCGCAAGGCATTGTGGGGCGAAACGTACGTTGACTATGCTAAAGCTATGCAAAGAAACAGAGCACATCTGTGGCAGATGAATGGAGGTTCCTTTCCTGAGTGAAGCACAAACCAAGAGGGAGTGATGACACTCTGATCCGGTATTGACCGGGAAACAATTTTGTTTGGATATGAATTCTTAAAGCCGTAGCGTTTGTTCACCTAAATGTACAGGTAATACGCTGGAAGACACGGCTCAACTAAGGTACTGTTATTTGAATGCTGATTTCATTTCTGGGGTTATGTGCACATAATAGGATGGAACACGCTGTGCTGAACAGGCCTTTGCCTCAAATATCAGGACACTTTGTTTTGATGCTACTAAAATCTTTTCACGATAAAGCATGTTAAAGATGGTGATTTAAGTTCACAAACCAAGCCCAATCAAACCTAAAGTGGTAAAATTTAAATGAGGACGCTTTTACCTCAGTTGATTTAAATCAACCACAGCATGAATGATAATACGGTTGTGGTTTGTGCACAGTCTGCAAGCAAAGGCACAATATTGCAGCAAAAATGTTAGAGGACGCTTTTACCTCGAAAAATGTTGCAAATTTTTGTATATTAATATTGCAGTTGCTACCGTAATTGTTGTATGCTGTGTGAAGTCACACTTATTATGGCATTAATCTAAAGAGGATGTTTTTACCTCGTGTAATAGCTATGATTATACATGTATGTGCATAGCAGAATGCCATAATAATATGACACTATTTAATCATCATCCATAATATTTCCTGTTTCTATTCTGCTTTAAGTAAGGGTTGATTACCCGGTCTTGTATATAAACTTGGAATATAATGCTATCGTGTATTAGAGTGATGCATCACTTAGTGACATACTGAAATGTTTGTTGTGAATAAATGTCTCTGTATTTGATGACAAGCCTGTCTGGTTTCTCTTGATCATTGTGTGGTTGGTGCCTGTTTCCACCTGGCGCCCAGAAGAGCAGAGGTTTAGAGTGCTGAAATCCCTAGTCATTTACTTTTTCTTAACTCTATTTATTTTGTATAATATCTAATAATAGGTTCTGCACCACTATTTTGGTATTTAAAGGTATACCTAGTAGTCCTTTTGGTATTGGTAACTGTATAGGTTGAAATTGCTAAGTTACATAAATATAATACCTCTCTCCCTACAATTCTTATCGTTCATATACTTTTAAAGGGACAGGAAATCCAAAATGTTTCATAAATCTTACTTAGTATCTAATAAGTTTTGTTCTCTTAGTATGTTTTGTTAAAAGTCATAGCTAGGCAAGTTCAGGGACAGAAATACAACTGCTGTGAGTTAGCTGAACACAGGTGAGCCAATGACAAGAGGCATGTATGTGCAGGCACCAATTATCAGCTAGCCCCCAGTAGTGCATTGCAGCCCCTAAACCTAAACAAAAGATATTATATGCTAGTTCATAAAAATGATTGCTGTGCTTGAGTAAATTAGAACAGAAATAAGAATTGCAGAAAACAGAAACATTTTATAACATTAATGCAGACATCTAGATATGTAAATTGTAGCAGATATAAAATTCTAATCCCTCACATCTCGACAGAATTTTTATGTGTAAGACTATCATTTAGTTTTCTTGTAAGCAGACAGGGCCACCCTTAGCATTTGTGGGGCCCTGGGCAAGACAAAATTTGTGGGGGCCCCAGCTCAGACCCTTATGGCACATCCCCATACCAAGCCATGTTTTCCCTCTTTACAATGTACCCTCCCACTAACCTCTGTGTCCCTTTCCTCAAAACAGACAAGAATGACATTGCAGGCAAAAATATATGCTTGTGCACATGTGTTTGTGCCCTAAATTCTCTGTGAAGAAACCCACTTTAATACAGTGCAGAACATGCAAGAAAAACCCATGTGTGTCATTTTTTATTTATACCCTGTTAATAATGGAGATTATGTTCTACTAGCTATATATCAGAGTTTACACAGCTCTGCTTCCTATACCTAACCCTACACCCAAGAGCACAGCTAACCTAAGCCCAACACTGCTCACTTACGTAATACATCTGTAGCACAGAACATTCATATCAATTCATTCAACTTGATAACTTGCAGAGCTGGACCTCAGGCTGGTGCGTAGAGAGCAAAACAGTGCAGAACAAGTGAACATGGCTTGTAACAGCGCCATCTGCTGGCTGTTAAAAGAATCTTTTAAAACCCTATCACAAGCATGCAGAGAAAATTTGCTTCAAAGCTTTCTGTATGGGTGGGCAAGGCTAAATGGCGGTATGTGCAGTCCTCAATCTGGGCTTGAGAGTGCCCCCCCAAGCACTGTTACCAGGCAACTGTCACTCCAAAATACTGGAATAGAAAAATGCTGTTTGAAAGGAAAATGAGCCCTCTGCAGTGATAATAAGCCTCAGCTGGTCTTTTAGTAGCAAAAATATGCCCTACATTCTCCTGCAATCACCAGTTTTCACTAACCGGAATTTCTTCCAATAAATTAAGCACAACAATATAAGGAAACACAATTGTAACCAGACATTGGTTAAACACTGCAATAGTAAGTAATAAATAAGGATTTCACAGCCCTTGTGCCTGCCATTTACCCTCTCTATAATTAACAGTTCAGTTTATTCCCTGCACCACTTTGGCCACCTTATGAGCACTAGTGCAGTTGAGGAAGCACAGCGACAGTTTTGAGTTACGTCTTCTTCAAGCCTCTTACACCTGACCTGAGCCAGCCTTCTCTGCACCATCACGGTCACGATAATTGATCTGACTGAGTGTGTGGCTGGCTTCCGATCTCTTTACTCCTGCATGACATGTGAGAGGCTAACACAGCGCATCTCACTCTGCTCCCGGGATCTCCCGCCCGGCACCAGTCCCACCCACTGGAGTCGTCACTGTCAGATTCGGGACCGCTGATTGACTGAGAGGGCAGGCAGGGCTCCCGAGGCTGCTATAGACCAGCCTCTATTGGGAGCTGTATGGGCCGCGAAGAGAAAAGCATCTTAGCTTATTCACCACTAGATGGCAGTCTCTTGCGCCCCATACAAACAAATACAATCATATTGCGCAACGGAAGGGCTCACAGCCTTTATCTCCTTGCGCAATATGTGTATGTATTTAAGAAATTAATTTTGGGCACGCAAAATTATTTAAATATGATAGCTGAGCCGGCGACAGGGGTAGGGGGGGGTCACTAATTACTACAATTTTTTTAATAAAAACTTAAAAATTATGTATTTATTTTTTATTAATCAGTATTAAATGGTGCAATTACACACATAGGACTGCTGCCTCACCTGCCTCCTATGACAGCACGTCAGACAAAATGCAAATGTTTCAGCACAACACAACAGGCAATCTACATTACACGCATGGCAAACACGTAATTCCAGGTATTTTGACAATCCAAGTTTTCATTAATTTCATAGCTACAAGACCATTTTAATAAGCGCCCACCATAATAGCACTAAAAAGTTTTGTGGCGCTATAAAAATGATAATAATATTAATAATAATAGTGTGAATGAGTCAACTGACCTTTCACAGCACTTGAACAACCTTTGTTACATTATTTACATGGTATGTTTGTCTGCTAAGCTTATATGATGAGTTCCATGCAGTGAAATTAAGAGTCGCTTGGCTGACCAATGTGCTAGGGGCACACAGGTGGCTATGAAACTATCAACGCAGAAAAAATAGATCTATCATAACCAAAAACATTACCTTTCTCTAAACATTCAGACAGTCTTTTACTCAAACCTAACTATCATCAATGTGCAGTCTGGCTTATCTGGGTAATGGCGTAACATGTATATCTATCTAATATAATTTGGCACCGGTCTGAGCAGGGAGAAATGCTTGTAAGCTGGCTTTTAGGTACTTTATTTTCAAACATTTATTGTAGTTGTATATGTAATGCTGGGAAAAATGTATTTTAAGGTTAATTATAAGTGTTATTTTTATAATTATTTAATTATTATTGTAACATATTAACGTACCCCAAAGCAGAACAAATTGCTTATTAAAACAACTGTTAAATGTGGGGACACTGTATTGTAATTATTATTAGAGATATACAATTGTTAATGTAATATGCTATAACACATTTTTAAGTGAATATTTTATGTTACAGACATAGTTTAGTATGAATAAGTAATGTATTAATGTAATTAATGTATTAATATTATACTTGAACAGGTCCTTTTTTGATTTTTCATTTTCCAGATTTCCTTGTATTAATGCTAAATAATATATAATAATATATATATATTATTTCCACCTAGATTTCCTTTGTGGGGAATTTGTATGTTTTTTATGTGTCCATACAGTTATACAAATGTAATGATTTCATTAAATCATAATCAATATCATGATAAAGCATTCATTAAACTATTAAAAAAGCTACAACTTTATAACGTATATTTAAGGGGAAAAAATATTTTTTATTTTATTTTTATATTGTTAATAACAAAACATGGGATTCAGTTTGCCATCAATAATCAATAACACTACACTGATGATTATAAGAGTACTTGGAGCATTTTTTTATATAATCAATGTTAGTTACTCTTCTTCATATCCAGAACCATACACAGTAAGATAAATAGTTCTCAAGCTAAAATTTGCCCTTCAAAAATTGTTTTTGGGTCTGCAGTACTGATGAGATCTAAAGACCGCTGCTCCATAACCTGTCTGCCTGCTCTGAGGAGGTGGACAGAGATTGCGTGAAATCAACCTGATTGAATACTATCGGGTTGATTGGCACCCCCTGCTGGCTGCCTATTGGCCGCGAATCTGCAGGGGGCGGTGTTGCACCAGCAGTTCACAAGAGCTGCTGGTGCAATGCTGTATGTGGATAGCGTATTGCTCTCCGCATTCAGAGATAACTGTCGGACTTGAGCCGCTGATTGGATCATGTAGGACAGAGATTTGTTATATAGGCCCATTGTGATCAATTTGCAATTCTCACCAACTAGGAGGAGGAGGACCTAGTATGTACTGATAAAGATGAGCACCTAGATTGTATTAATTAAGATGGACCTGATAAATTATCCATGATGTTGGAGGAGCAGAAGGGCAGAGTTTATGGCAATTCTTCATATATAAATGCTTTAATTTTGTTTAGCATGAAGAACATACATAATTCAAATATTTAACATAACTGAAAAAAACACAAATTTAACTACAAAGTAAAATGACAAGGACTAACAGTTTTACATATTACCATAATGGAAACATATGAAGTAAAAGATTATTTTGTGTCATCAGTGTCACATTATTGGTATCCACATATTAATGTATTAATATTATCACTGCAATTTTAGATAATTATGTTTAGCACAACATCTACTCCTTCAGAATTCCTTGATTGTTTGGTTGAAAAGATTGTCTGAGAATGTAAAGAATGTACAAATTATTTTCCCTAACATAGAGGCAGATTACAAGTGGAGCAGTATTTAACGTTCATCCTTGGGCATTAACTCCGCTAGAAGTAGGCTTTTTGCATGTGTTGGTTAGCGCTTGTATTACAATTTGAAAGGAAACTGTTTTGCATGAGTGCTACCCAATATGCGGATAAAGCCGAAATTAGAATTTCACGCGCCAATCAACTTAAATTACATATAGATGTTTCACAGGGAAGACCTCTGATGATATCAAAATATTTATTGTGAATCACAGATATCCTATTAGAATAGACTTGAATACAAATCAAACTAATAAGCCAGTAGCTCTACATTTTTTGGATAAAAAAACATACTGTGAAATATTTGATATTTATACTTATAGATCATGTTGTCCCCCCTTGAAGAGAGGGGGGAGATAGAAACTGCAAACTACTTCAACTCAAGCTGGTTGGATACATTGTTTGGGAACTTTGCAGCCTAATGGATTGAATACAAATATTGACTGGCTTTGTTTCTTATAATATCCGTTGGTAGAACAACCCAGATACTGATGATGCTGTTGGATGCACAGTTTTGTTGTTGATTTTAGTTGCATTCTGTTACTCTTGTTGCTACTTTTGTTATTTTTTTTGTGTTGGTTCGTTTGCAGGTTTTAGAAGTACGTTCTCCACAAAGTAACAAGGTAAGCTTTAGGATCAAGTAGGTGATTATTTTATTTCATGATTAGATGTAGGTATTTAAAATTATTATTGTTATGTGAGTGAGATTGGGCCTTGGTTTGATGTTTTTGGTTTACATCTCTAAGTAGGATCACTACCCATTCTATATTGTATAATTATAGGGATTTGCATTTCATCAGGCAGAGTTCTAGGGTCCTGGGGAATTAATATAATCATTTGCAAAAATTGTTGGCATATTCAGTCGTAGCCCATAATCCTACATTTTCTATCTTGACATTTAGGCAGTACAATTTATGCCCAGTATGTATAAAGTTTTGCCAGAGATGCCCTAAGAGGATATGTATATTATGATTTTACTGTGTTGTTGAGTCTATGTTTTAAGAATTCACATGCAGTTGTGATCAGGTGTTTTTAGCCACTTTCTGACACAGAGTGCTAGCTTTGAGGATCCATAACTTTAATCCAGCCTACATTGATCCAGCAGGTTATAGAGTATGTGTGTTAAAGTTTATTCTGTGGGAAACAATTTCACTATTAATTCCGCATATTCTAGTGAATAGTTTGCTGAGACTGCACCCTGAGATTGTCCCTCAGTGTGATTGCGACTTTTATTATGTTTATTAGTTTGGAATCCCAGGATACATTATAGGGATAGCCATACTACTGTAGTAGGCATTTGTGTGGAGTCATTCCCCCCTCGCTGATGCAGGTTGTGATCGCTCATCTCAATTGTGGTCTTCGGCTACTTAAAGGGACACTGTACCCAAAATTTTTCTTTTGTGATTCAGATTAAGAATGAAATTTTAAGCAACTTTCTAATTTACTCCTATTTTCAAATTTTCTTAATTCTCTTGGTATCTTTATTTGAAATGCAAGAATGTAAGTTTAGATGCCGGCCCATTTTTGGTGAACAACCTGGGTTGTCCTTGCTGATTGGTGGATAAATTCATCCACCAATAAAAAAGTGCTGTCCAGAGTACTGAAACCAAAAAAAAGCCTAGATGCCTTCTTTTTCAAATAATGATAGCAAGAGAACGAAGAAAAATTGATAATAGGAGTAAATTAGAAATTCGCTTAAAATTGCATGCTCTTTCTGAATTACAAAACAAAAAATGTGGGTTCAGTGTCCCTTTAACTGCAAAGGGCTCCAATGTACTGTATGTATATATATATATATATATATATATATATATATACATATATATATATATATATATATATATATATATATATATATATTAACTCACATATACACACACATACATACAATATACAACAGAAGTGAGTACACCCCTGGGCAATATCACTTAAATATCAAATTATTCAAAATTGTATCACCTCGCAATAATTGTTTTATTTCTCAGTTGACAAGTAGAGTATTTCCTATTATAAACAATCAAAAATAAATAGTTTAGAAAGATTATATTGAAAATACAGGCCCCAAAGTAGAAACTTAATGCAACAAAAGTGAATACACCTGTGGTTACTGACACACAAGTCACTGAAACAAAATTGAGTACACCTATGATTTTCAATTAGCCTAATTGCATGAGCATAGTTACCAGAACAGTCTAATTTTATGACCAATGGGCTGTGTCTATCTGTGTCATGATTCAGCCTGGAATTGAACCTGAGACCTATTTATATTTCTGCTGCTGCTCTTTCCCAGCCTGTTGTTTTACCACTATGCCACCAGATGGCTTTATTACAGGAAAATAATATTGTGTTTTTCTGTTTGCTGCAACTTTGGCTCTCTGGCTCTACCTGCTTGCCAGCTGAAACAAATCATTTAATCAGCAGCCTGCTTTATCTGGGATGTTTGTTTGCAATTCTGGGCCTTGACATTACGAGCTCTACTCTGAAAGACTCTCTGCTCCTGTTTCCTGTGTGAAATACAGATTTGTTGGATTTCCTGGTTCCTGATTTCTGCTACAATTACTGACTACTCTTCTGGATAATCCCTTGGCACTGTGTTTAAATTTTGGACTTATTTCCTGGCAATTGATCTTGCCTAAAACTCTATTTCCTAAAGACTGACTCAGGTGCTTTTGCTTGCTTGTTTCCTGATTCTACAAAGTTCCAATTTGCAGTCTATTCAAGTATCCTGTTTGTTTCTACAAAGTTCCAATTTGCAGTTTATGCAAGTATCCTGTTTTTTTCTACAAAGTTCCAAATTGCAGTCTATGCAAGTATCCTGTTTGTTTCTACAAAGTTCCAAATTGCAGTTTATGCAAGTTCCCTGTTTGTTTCTACAAAGTTCCAATTTGCAGTTTATGCAAGTTTCCTGTTTGTTTCTACAAAGTACCAGTTTGCAGTTTATGCAAGTTTCCTTAAAGTACCAGTTTGCAGTTTATGCAAGTTTCCTGTTTGTTACAACTGTGTCCAGTCTACAGCATATGCAAGTATCCTGCTTGTTATTACAAGGCGCTGCATTCATGCATGTTATTACACAGTTCCAGTCTTCAGCATATGCAAGTATCCTGTCTGTATACATACCCTGCATTCCTGCCTGATACTACACAGTTCCAGTTCTACAGCATATGCAAGTATCCTGCTTGTTATTACAAAGCTATGCTTTCCTGCGTGTTATTACACAGTTCCAGTCTTCAGCATATGCAAGTATCCTGTCTATTACACAAAGCTCTGCATTCCTGCCTGCTATTATACAGTTCTACAGCATATGCAAGTATCCTGCTTGTTATAACAAAGCGCTGCATTCCTGCCTGTTATTATACAGTTCTACAGCATATGCAAGTATCCTGCTTGTTATAACAAAGCTCTGCATTCCTGCCAGTTATTTCACTGTTCCAGTCTACAGCATATGCACGTATCCTGCCTGTTATTACAAAGAACTGTATTGCTGCCTAATACAACAACCTATAGACTTTGTCTTATCTAATTGAATATCTCTACATTGCTTTATCTTAAAAAATAAAACCATCTCCTTTATTTCCTAAAACCTTGTACCTGTTTAATTATGCCTAAAAGGAAAGACTCACGCAGACAAAACACAACAATAACCCCAAAACCTGACACCTCTGCACAACAGCTCCTTACTCCTGAACCTGCTCCCTTGCAGAGTATGACAATCTGCAAGTCTGCATCATGTTTCCACATGGAAAAGAATTGCCAGAGGAATTGAAAAATCTAATTGTGAGACTTCACAAAGATGGAAAAGGATACAGGAAGATTGGTGAAAAACTAAAAATCCGTCAAAACACAGTTGCAGCAGTAATCAAGAGGTATAGATCGATACAGAGTGCCAAATATCAAAGCCACAGTGGCTCTCCTCCTAAAATGATGCCACAGACAGTGTGCTACTTGCACAATCTAGCTCTGAAAAACAGGCAACAGGCAAGTGCTTCAGATTTGGCTCAGGGATTACGGATAGAAATTGGAGTTTCTGTGACAGCTCAGACAGTGCTAAGGACATTACATAATGTCAACTTCTATGGACAGCATCCAAGGAAAAAACCCTTGCTTGCTCTTTGGCACAAAACTGTAAGATTAAACTTTGCTTAACAACATGAAAAGCCTGATGAATATTGGGAGCACATTATTTGGTAAGATGGCCAAGACCAAGATACAATTTTTCGGTTCAGATGGGGCGCAGCATGTTTGGTGTGTACCTGGTCAGGATTATTACAGTGAATGCATAGTCCCAACAGTGAATCATGGAGGTCTGTGACAATATGGGGCTGCATGACTGCAAAAGGTGTAGGGGAGATGACATTTATAGATGGCACCATGAATTCCTGGGATTTACCAAAATACTGGCTGACAAGATGACTCCCAGTCTCCATAAGTTTGTCAGAGGACGAATATTCCAGCATGATAACTATCCAAAGCACACTACCAAAATCACAAAGGAGTTTCCTGCTTTGGGGACGGTATTTTTAATATAGTAAATCTAAACTCTTACTATACTGTAAAATTTAGACGTAATGCATTTACTGTTAGGTTATACAATTTTTAATTATTTGACATTTAAGTGTTATTGCCAGGGCCACCATCAGGGGGTGACAGGGGTGACTCCTGTCAGGGGCCCAATGGGCCAGGGGAGCCCCATGAGACAAGAACTAACAAAAAAATTTTTTTTTTTTACATTTTGGCAGCCACCAGTGGGTACTACAGCAGAGTGCTAATTGAGCATGGGAAATGTTATTACAATGAGTAAAGTATTAGCATTTGAGAGGATTTCTGAGTGTGCATTAAACCACTATGCACAGGGTGAGACAGAGTTGTCACTTTGTTTGTACAGTGTGTGCCTGAGTCAGACGGCAGATCACTTTCATTTGCAGAGGAAGTAGGACTTACTTAGCAAGTGTTTTTTATTTCTTTATGCAATTTTTTATTGTAACTTCAGTGTGGTAGTAGTTGTATAGTGGGGCCAGGGGTCCATAAAAACAATTTTTTAGCAGCAGTGTATTTATGATTATTTGACAATGCAGTGGAAATTCTATGTTTAAAACCATGCAGAAATGTTTCCTCCTCAATAAACAAATGGTAGGTGCCCTTTTGACAGATATGTATGTGTATATACACTGTGTGCAGAATTATTAGGCAAATGAGTATTTTGACCACATCATCCTCTTTATGCATGTTGTCTTACTCCAAGCTGTATAGGCTCGAAAGCCTACTACCAATTAAGCATATTAGGTGATGTGCATCTCTGTAATGAGAAGGGGTGTGGTCTAATGACATCAACACCCTATATCAGGTGTGCATAATTATTAGGCAACTTCCTTTCCTTTGGAAAAATGGGTCAAAAGAAGGACTTGACAGGCTCAGAAAAGTCAAAAATAGTGAGATATCTTGCATAGGGATGCAGCACTCTTAAAATTGCAAAGCTTCTGAAGCGTGATCATCGAACAATCAAGCGTTTCATTCAAAATAGTCAACAGGGTCGCAAGAAGCGTGTGGAAAAACCAAGGCGCAAAATAACTGCCCATGAACTGAGAAAAGTCAAGCGTGCAGCTGCCAAGATGCCACTTGCCACCAGTTTGGCCATATTTCAGAGCTGCAACATCACTGGAGTGCCCAAAAGCACAAGATGTGCAATACTCAGAGACATGGCCAAGGTAAGAAAGGCTGAAAGACGACCACCACTGAACAAGACACACAAGCTGAAATGTCAA
Source organism: Bombina bombina (assembly GCF_027579735.1). Taxonomy (NCBI): domain Eukaryota; kingdom Metazoa; phylum Chordata; class Amphibia; order Anura; family Bombinatoridae; genus Bombina; species Bombina bombina. The sequence goes on from NC_069501.1 coordinate 694,456,426, forward strand.
GACTGGGCCAAGAAATATCTCAAGACTGATTTTTCTAAGGTTTTATGGACTGATGAAATGAGAGTGAGTCTTGATGGGCCAGATGGATGGGCCCGTGGCTGGATTGGTAAAGGGCAGAGAGCTCCAGTCCGACTCAGACGCCAGCAAGGTGGAGGTGGAGTACTGGTTTGGGCTGGTATCATCAAAGATGAGCTTGTGAGGCCTTTTCGGGTTGAGGATGGAGTCAAGCTCAACTCCCAGTCCTACTGCCAGTTTCTGGAAGACACCTTCTTCAAGCAGTGGTACAGGAAGAAGTCTGCATCCTTCAAGAAAAACATGATTTTCATGCAGGACAATGCTCCATCACACGCGTCCAAGTACTCCACAGCGTGGCTGGCAAGAAAGGGTATAAAAGAAGAAAATCTAATGACATGGCCTCCTTGTTCACCTGATCTGAACCCCATTGAGAACCTGTGGTCCATCATCAAATGTGAGATTTACAAGGGGGGAAAACAGTACACCTCTCTGAACAGTGTCTGGGAGGCTGTGGTTGCTGCTGCACGCAATGTTGATGGTGAACAGATCAAAACACTGACAGAATCCATGGATGGCAGGCTTTTGAGTGTCCTTGCAAAGAAAGGTGGCTATATTGGTCACTGATTTGTTTTTGTTTTGTTTTTGAATGTCAGAAATGTATATTTGTGAATGTTGAGATGTTATATTGGTTTCACTGGTAAAAATAAATAATTGAAATGGGTATATATTTGTTTTTTGTTAAGTTGCCTAATAATTATGCACAGTAATAGTCACCTGCACACACAGTTATCCCCCTAAAAACATAATTTATGTAAGAACTTACCTGATAAATTCATTTCTTTCATATTAGCAAGAGTCCATGAGCTAGTGACGTATAGGATATACATTCCTACCAGGAGGGGCAAAGTTTCCCAAACCCCAAAATGCCCATAAATACACCCCTCATCACACCCACAATTCAGTTTAACGAATAGCCAAGAAGTGGGGTGATAAGAAAAAAGTGCGAAAGCATATAAAATAAGGAATTGGAATAATTGTGCTTTATACAAAATCATAACCACCACAAAAAAAGGGCGGGCCTCATGGACTCTCGCTAATATGAAAGAAATGAATTTATCAGGTAAGTTCTTACATAAATTATGTTTTCTTTCATGTAATTAGCAAGAGTCCATGAGCTAGTGACGTATGGGATAATGACTACCCAAGAAGTGGATCTTTCCACACAAGAGTCACTAGAGAGGGAGGGATAAAATAAAGACAGCCAATTCCTGCTGAAAATAATCCACACCCAAAATAAAGTTTAACGAAAAACATAAGCAGAAGATTCAAACTGGAACCGCTGCCTGAAGTACTTTTCTACCAAAAACTGCTTCAGAAGAAGAAAATACATCAAAATGGTAGAATTTAGTAAAAGTATGCAAAGAGGACCAAGTCGCTGCTTTGCAGATCTGGTCAACCGAAGCTTCATTCCTAAACGCCCAGGAAGTAGAAACTGACCTAGTAGAATGAGCTGAAATTCTCTGAGGCGGAGTTTTACCCGACTCAACATAGGCAAGATGAATTAAAGATTTCAACCAAGATGCCAAAGAAATGGCAGAAGCTTTCTGGCCTTTTCTAGAACCGGAAAAGATAACAAATAGACTAGAAGTCTTACGAAAAGATTTCGTAGCTTCAACAAAATATTTCAAAGCTCTAACAACATCCAAAGAATGCAACGATTTTTCCTTAGAATTCTTAGGATTAGGACATAATGAAGGAACCACAATTTCTCTACTAATGTTGTTGGAATTCACAACTTTAGGTAAAAATTCAAAAGAAGTTCGCAACACCGCCTTATCCTGATGAAAAATCAGAAAAGGAGACTCACAAGAAAGAGCAGATAATTCAGAAACTCTTCTGGCAGAAGAGATGGCCAAAAGGAACAAAAAACTTTCCAAGAAAGTAATTTAATATCCAATGAATGCATAGGTTCAAATGGAGGAGCTTGAAGAGCCCCCAGAACCAAATTCAAACTCCAAGGAGGAGAAATTGACTTAATGACAGGCTTTATACGAACCAAAGCTTGTACAAAACAATGAATATCAGGAAGAATAGCAATCTTTCTCTGAAAAAGAACAGAAAGAGCAGAGATTTGACCTTTCAAGGAACTTGCGGACAAACCCTTATCTAAACCATCCTGAAGAAACTGTAATATTCTCGGTATTCTAAAAGAATGCCAAGAAAAATGATGAGAAATACACCAAGAAATATAAGTCTTCCAGACTCTATAATATATCTCCCTGGATACAGATTTACGAGCCTGTAATATAGTATAAATCACAGAGTCAGAGAAACCTCTTTGACCAAGAATCAAGCGTTCAATCTCCATACCTTTAAATTTAAGGATTTCAGATCCTGATGGAAAAAAGGACCTTGAGACAAAAGGTCTGGTCTTAACGGAAGAGTCCACGGTTGGCAAGAGGCCATCCGGACAAGATCCGCATACCAAAACCTGTGAGGCCATGCCGGAGCTACCAGCAGAACAAACGAGCATTCCTTCAGAATCTTGGAGGTTACTCTTGGAAGAAGAACTAGAGGCGGAAAGATATAGGGAGGATGATACTTCCAAGGAAGTGATAATGCATCCACTGCCTCCGCCTGAGGATCCCGGGATCTGGACAGATACCTGGGAAGTTTCTTGTTTAGATGAGAAGCCATCAGATCTATTTCTGGAAGTTCCCACATTTGAACAATCTGAAGAAATACCTCTGGGTGAAGAGACCATTCGCCCGGATGCAACGTTTGACGACTGAGATAATCCGCTTTCCAATTGTCCATACCTGGGATATGAACCGCAGAGATTAGACAGGAGCTGGATTCCGCCCAAACCAAAATTCGAGATACTTCTTTCATAGCCAGAGGACTGTGAGTCCCTCCTTGATGATTGATGTATGCCACAGTTGTGACATTGTCTATCTGAAAACAAATGAACAACTCTCTCTTCAGAAGAGGCCAAGACTGAAGAGCTCTGAAAATTGCACGGAGTTCCAAAATATTGATCGGAAATCTCACCTCCTGAGATTCCCAAACCCCTTGTGCCGTCAGATACCCCCACACAGCTCCCCAACCTGTAAGACTTGCATCTGTTGAGATTATAGTCCAGGTCGGAAGAACAAAGAAGCCCCCTGAACTAAACGATGGTGATCTGTCCACCATGTCAGAGAGTGTTGTAAAATCGGTTTAAAGATATTAATTGAGATATCTTTGAGTAATCCCTGCACCATTGGTTCAGCATACAGAGCTGAAGAGGTCGCATGTGAAAACGAGCAAAGGAGATCGCATCTGATGCGGCAGTCCTAAGACCCAACATTTCCATGCATAAGAAGAATAGAAAGAGGGCGCCACAATAGCGTGATATCGTCTGGAATGCAGGTATAGATAAAGGTAGATATTTATGCTTACCAGATGGTGTGGCACTGTACTGTGACCAGTGCAAGAGAGCAGGCTAGCACTTAACAGTGGCTAGTACACTGTAGGAGTCAGGCTCCAAAGGCACTTGCTCTGGTTGCAACTTGGTGTTTGTCTCCTGATGTCTGGACTTCAGGTGCTGCAAAGGAGTGATCTTATGTGTGTTGTTCAGTGGATATATATGAACCACAACACAGACAACTTCAAATAAAAAAGACTTTTAATATTTTATGACGCGTTTCTCAACCTACAATGGTTGTTTCATCAGATAAAAAAGTTGAAGGAGATGATGATTCATCATCATCTCCTTCAAGAGGACATCTGTACCCCTTATTTACCACCAATATATGGACATTAAACAGGACTAATACGGTAGACCTGATCTACGATATTCAAAGTACAATAACTAGTTTTAAATTGTTTTTTGTTTTCCTTTATAATATCAGCGCTCTTTTATATCCCTTTATTGGGATATTTTCACCTATTTCCATGCATAAGGCTACCAAAGGGAATGATTGTGACTGAAGGTTTTGACAAGCTGATATCAATGTTAAACTTCTCTTGTCTGACAAGGACAGAGTCATAGACACTGAATTTATCTAGAAACCTAAAAAGGTTACCCTTGTCTGAGGAATCAATGAATTGATTGGTAAATTGATCCTCCAACCATGAACTTGAAGAAACAACACAAGTCGATTCGTATGAGATTCTTCGAAAATGAGAAGACTGAGCAAATACCAAGATATCGTCCAAATAAGGAAATACCAAAACCCTATTCTCTGATAACAGAAAGAAGGGCACCGAGAACCTTTGAAAAAAATTCTTGGAACTGAGGCTAAGCCAAACGGTAGAGCCACAAAACTGGTAATGCTTGTCTAAAAAGAGAATCTCAGACACTAAAAGTAATCTGGATGAATCGGAATATGCAGATACACATCCTGTAAATCTATTGTAGACATATAATGCCCTTGCTAAACAAAAGGCAGGATAGTCCTACAGTAACCATCTTGAATGTTGGTATCCTAACATAACGATTCAATAAAGATAGATCCGGAACTGGTCTGAAGGAATTGACCTTCTTTGGTACAATGAAGAGATAAAATAAAACCCCAGCCCCTGTTCCAGAACTGGAACTGGCATAAATACTCCAGCCAACTCTAGATCTGAAACACATTTCAGAAATGCTGAGCCTTTGCTGTGTTAACTGGGACACGGGAAAGAAAAGAATCTCTTAGCAGGAGGCCTTAACTTGAAGCCAATTCTGTACCTTTCTGAAACAATGTTTCTGAAACCAGAGATTAAGAACGGAATTGATCCAAATTTCTTTGAAGAAAACGTAATCTGCCCCATACCAGCTGAGCTGGAATAAGGGCCGCACCTTCATAGGTACTTAGGAGCTGGCTATAGGTTTCTATAAGGCTTGGATATATTCCAAACTGGAAATAGTTTCCAAACTGATACCGCTCCTGAGGATGAAGGATCAGGCTTTTGTTCCTTGTGAGGAAAGGAACGAAAATGATTATTTACCCTGGAAAGAAAGGGAAAGCAAAGTTGACTTAGAAGACATGTCAGCATTCCAAGTTTAATCCATAAAGCTATTCTAGCTAAAATAGCTAGAGACATATACCTGACATCAACTCTAATGATATCAAAAGATGGTATCACCAATAAAATTATTAGCATGTTATAGAATAAAAATAATGCTATAAAATTATGATCTGTTACTTGTTGCGCTAAAGCTTCTAACCAAAAAGTTGAAGCTGCAGCAACATCCGCTAAAAATATAGCAGGTCTAAGAAGATTACCTGAACATAAGTAAGCTTTTTTTAGAAAGGATTCCATTTTCCTATCTAAAGGATCCTTAAATGAAGTACTATCTGCCGTAGGAATAGTAGTACATTAGTAGGAGTAGAGACAGCCCCATAACCTTAGGGATTTTTGTCCCAAAAAACTCTAATCTGTCAGATGGCACAGGATATAATTTGCTTAAACGTCTAGAAGGAGTAAATAAATTACCCAAATTATTCCATTCCCTGGAAATTAATTCAGAAATAGCATCAGGGAGATAAAACACTTCTGGAATAACTACAGGAGATTTAAAAAACCTTATTTAAACGTTTACATTTAGTATCAAGAGGACCAGAATCCTCTATTTCTAATGCAAATAACACTTCTTTAAGTAAAGAACGAATAAATTCCATCTTGAACAAATACAAAGATTTATCAGCATCAACCTCTGAGACAGAAACCTCAGAACCAGAAGAACCATTATCAGTATCAGAATGATGATGTTCATTTAAAAATTCATCTGAAAAAAGAGAAGTTTTAAAAGACTTTTATGTATACTAGAAGGAGAAATAACAGACATAGCCTTCTTAATGGATTTAAAAAATAAAATCTCTTATGTTATCAGGAACACTCTGAAAATTAGATGTTGACGGAACAGCAACAGGTAATGTAACAGTACTAAAGGAAATTTTATCTGCATTAATAAGTTTGACATGACATGCAATACAAATAACAGCTGGAGAAACAGATACCAAAAGTTTATAGCAGATACACTTAGCTTGGTAGCTCCAGCATTGTGCAGTGATTTTCCTGAAGTATCTTCTGACTCAGTTGCAACGTGGAACATCTTGCAATATGTAAAAGAAAAAAACAACATATAAAGCAAAATTGATCAAATTCCTTAAATTACAGTTTCAGGAATGGGAAAAAATGCCAAAGAACAAGCTTCTAGCAACCAGAAGCAATAAAAAATGAGACTTAAATAATGTGGAGACAAAAATGACGCCCATATTTTTTCGCGCCAAATAAGACGCCCACATTATTTGGCACCTAAATGCTTTTTGGCGCCAAAAATGACGCCACATCCGGAACGCCAACATTTTTGGCGCAAAATAACGTCAAAGAATGACGCAACTTCCGGCGACACGTATGACGCCGGAAACGGAAATAGAATTTTTGCGCCAAAAATGTCAGCGCCAAGAATGACGCAATAAAATGAAGCATTTTCAGCCCCCGCGAGCCTAACAGCCCACAGGGAAAAAAGTCAAATTTTAAGGTAAAAAATGTTAAATTAAAATGCATTATCCCAAATATGAAACTGACTGTCTGAAAAATAAGGAAAGTTGAACATTCTGAGTCAAGGCAAATAAATGTTTGAATACATATATTTAGAACTTTATAAACAAAGTGCCCAACCATAGCTAGGAGTGTCACAGAAAATAAGACTTACTTACCCCAGGACACTCATCTACATATAGCAGATAGCCAAACCAGTACTGAAACGAGAATCAGCAGAGGTAATGGTATATATAAGAGTATATCGTCGATCTGAAAAGGGAGGTAAGAGATGAATCTCTACGACCGATAACAGAGAACCTATGAAATAGACCCCTTAGAAGGAGATCACTGCATTCAAATAGGCAATACTCTCCTCACATCCCTCTGACATTCACTGCACGCTGAGAGGAAAACCGGGCTCCAACTTGCTGCGGAGCGCATATCAACGTAGAATCTAGCACAAACTTTGTAAAACTGAATTGTGGGTGTGGTGAGGGGTGTATTTATGGGCATTTTGGGGTTTGGGAAACTTTGCCCCTCCTGGTAGGAATGTATATCCCATACGTCACTAGCTCATGGACTCTTGCTAATTACATGAAAGAAATAGCTATAACTAAAAACAAACTAAAAACTACTTCCAAAACTATTCAGCTTTGATATTAATGAGTTTTTTTGGGTTCATTGAGAAAATGGTTGTTGTTCAATAATAAAATGAATCCTCAAAAATACAACTTGCCTAATAATTCTGCACTCCCTGTATATATATATATGACTCTGAAGGGCTCAAAAGTGTGTATGTATGTATGTATATGTGTGCGTGTATATATATATATATATATATATATATATATATATATACTGTACATACATATATCAGGCTTTTTTTCTGCCGTTACGCAACGGTACTTCTTCAAAGCACAGCAAGAGTTAAAAAGGCACAGATATATATATTTTTTTAATTGTTTTTTTTAAATAGCGGCCAGCAGGGGGGTGCGGCGGTAGTGTGAGAACTTAGTGCAGGAAAACTTAGAGCAGCAAAAGCCTGAATACAGCAAATGGTAACAGCCTGCGCACATAGTTGCCAACAGTCCCTGATTTCCAGGGACAGTCCCTGGATTTTGTTGTATGTCCCTGGATTTTTTTTGTCCCTCGAAATGTCCCTGAAAATCTCTTTGCACAACATTTGTTGTTTGCATATATATATACACACACATACACATACACACACATAAATAGAGATAGATAGATGATAAATAGATATAGTGTATTATTTAAAGGGACATTAAACACTTTGGGATGGTAATATAAAATGATAAATTGTATATAATAAAACAACTCTGCAATATACTTTCATTATTTATTTTGTCCTCTTTGCCTGTAATTCCATTCTGAAATTGTGAGCTTTTCAGTTCCTGTTAGAAATGGAAGTGCAGAACACTGTTAAATCCAGCACAACCATTGGCTGCACACTTTAGTGACCTATTTATAAGTGACCCTAATTGGCTACAGCAGAGAAGGTAACACAAGTTACAACATGGCAGCTCCCAGTGTTTTATAGACACTAACATTTTACACTTATTTTGTCACTTTTTAAACAACTAATGAAACTTTAAAGATACATGTTAGTCATGGACTAATCTTTTCTTTGAATGCATCATTCTATCTAGCATGTATTTAGTGTTTAATGTCCCTTTAAATATAATTCATTCCTAATGGAATATTATTATTATTGAATGGGTTCACATATTATTTGTCTTTTCTTTTCTTTTTATTCTGTGTTGCATAAATAACCATATGCCCAGAATGTGTTCCAGAGACTGGGTAGGTGTAAGAGCTTGGTGCTGTAATCTGTATAATAAACTATGGATAAGTCTAAATTATACTATTACTTTCAAATGGGTGTGTTTTGATTGCAGAACTGAGTGGGCGGAGCAGTTGAACAGTAGGTTGTCAATACTCCAGTAACCCGCTTGCTTGCTCTTCTGCAAAGTGTCCCTGGAATTTTTTTTGAAATGTTGGCAACTATGTATTAGAATAGACTTGAATACAAATCAAACTAATAAGCCAGTAGCTCTACATTTTTTGGATAAAAAAACATACTGTGAAATATTTGATATTTATACTTATAGATCATGTTGTCCCCCCTTGAAGAGAGGGGGGAGATAGAAACTGCAAACTACTTCAACTCAAGCTGGTTGGATACATTGTTTGGGAACTTTGCAGCCTAATGGATTGAATACAAATATTGACTGGCTTTGTTTCTTATAATATCCGTTGGTAGAACAACCCAGATACTGATGATGCTGTTGGATGCACAGTTTTGTTGTTGATTTTAGTTGCATTCTGTTACTCTTGTTGCTACTTTTGTTATTTTTTTTGTGTTGGTTCGTTTGCAGGTTTTAGAAGTACGTTCTCCACAAAGTAACAAGGTAAGCTTTAGGATCAAGTAGGTGATTATTTTATTTCATGATTAGATGTAGGTATTTAAAATTATTATTGTTATGTGAGTGAGATTGGGCCTTGGTTTGATGTTTTTGGTTTACATCTCTAAGTAGGATCACTACCCATTCTATATTGTATAATTATAGGGATTTGCATTTCATCAGGCAGAGTTCTAGGGTCCTGGGGAATTAATATAATCATTTGCAAAAATTGTTGGCATATTCAGTCGTAGCCCATAATCCTACATTTTCTATCTTGACATTTAGGCAGTACAATTTATGCCCAGT